>NC_092740.1:68148557-68451588 GCF_047496795.1 Chiloscyllium punctatum
AGTACATGCCATACAGGTAGCACTTCTCAGGAATAAAGGGGTCATACAGGCTCTGCAGGCCAATAAACTGATAGATAAGTGCTTCACTCCAAGAATCTCCTAAATTCTGCTGTCCTGTGGATCAGTAGGTGGTCTATGCCACAGGTGCCATGGGATAAAAATAGTGCCATCTCTCCTGACAATTTGGTTCAGGTTGTCATGAGGATATCAATGTTCACGTGGCCATATTGTTATGATTGATGTGGAAGTGTTGCAGTCTTCAGCTGGAATCTCTCAGATCCAAATTTCTCAAGATCACCACTACAAGCATCTCATAAGTCCTTAAATGAGTCACAGCAGCTCTCTTATCTTCCACTGGGCAGCTTCTCACAGAGACTTTACATTGTGTAAAAGAGAACATCAGACTGCGGTTATCATGGATTGCAGTAGTTTTAGATTTTTCTTTAAGTCAATAACAAAACAAATCTTCTTAATATCTGTATATAAGCACTGTCCTTAGATAGCTGCAATGTTAAGTGACAGAAATATTAATCTTAGACTTTGAGTAGGTGCAATTAATTGTAGGATAGAATAACTTGGACATATTTAGGACTGTTAATGCTATAGAGTACAGTTTGTTCAGTGTTTTAATAAGCCACTGACAAATAGTTCTTTTTAGAAGTAGCTGCTCAATATTCCTGGTTATCCTTTACCTCTTCATGCTAAAGATCCTCCTCTGGTGCTAGTTACATTTGATAAAGTTATGCAACATTCCACAAATAGGTGGCACGGTAGCTCAGTGGTTAGCACTGTTGCCTCACAGTGCCAGGGTCCCAGGTTCAATTCCTGCCTTAGGCGTTTGCCTGTGTGGGTTTCCCCTGGGTGATCCAGTTCCTTCCCACAATCCAAGGATGTGTAGGTCAGGTGAATTGGCCATGCTAAATTGCCCATAGTATTAGGTGCATTACTCAGGGGTAAATATAGGGTTGGGGAATGAGTCTGGGTGGGTTACTCTTTGGAGGATCAGTGTGGACTCGTTGGGCTGAAGGGCCAGTTCCTGTTGTGTAGGGAATATAGTCTAAAAAAAATTGTAATTGGAAAGAGCACCTCTGATGGACCGCAATGTCGAAAGCTACAAAATCTATCCAGGAAACATCTGCAATGGAGCTTTCCTGCAAAAGCCAATGCTGTGTTGGCTGCAAGTTTCCTTGCAGAATGTGAGGTGACCCTCCCCCTTGGAATGTCATTATGCAACGTTCCTCAAAAACTGCAGGTATATTGTTCTGACCCTAAAATCTTAATTAGGTGTATAAAGATTCCATTAGCACACCTTATTTTATTTGTTCTTCCTCAAGCAGTGATGTTTGCTTTTCCTTATCGTCTATCCTCCTAACCCTATGGTACAAATTAAGAAAAAGGGACAGGAGTAGGCTATTCAGTCCTTTGAGCCTATTCAGCATTCAATGAGATCATACATGATCTCAGGCCTAATTCCAAATACCTACCTTTGGTCTATATCCCTTAATACTTTTACTGCTTAACAGAAAAATGATCTATCTCACATTTAAAATGAACAACTGATCCAACATCCACTGCTACTTGTAGAAGAGAGTTCCAAATATCTACCACCCTTTGTGTGTGCAAGTGCTTCCCAACAGCTATCTTGAACAGACCTAATTCTCAGACTATGCCCCCAACCAATGGAAACAGTTTACCCTGTCTTTTCCTGCCAATAGAAACTCCATTCAGATGACCTTTTAACCTTCTAAATTCTAGAGAAAATGTGCCCAATTTGGTCAAATGTGGAATTGATGTCAAGGTCCGTCACTCTCATCTCACCACTGGAATTCAGCTCTTCTGGCCACGTTTGAACTAAAGCTGCATGAGGTCAGGAGTTGAGTGGCCACAGTGGAGCCCAAACTGGGGGTCACTGAGCAGGATGCTGCAAATTAGTGACTGTTTGTTAGCATTGTTGATGACACCTTCCATTACTTTTCTGATGTTTGAGAGTAGATTGACGGGATACTATTTCACCAGGTTAGATTTGTCCTGCTTTCTGAGTACAGAACAGACCTGGGCAATTTTGCACATTGCAAGATAGATGTAGTCTTATAGTTCCACTGGACCAGCTTGGCTAGGGGTACAGCGAGTTATGGAGCATGCCTTCAGGATTATTGCCAGATCTACTATTGTCATTAACCCTAATTTTTATAGAGGAAATACCAGAATTCTAAAGGCAGAAACCACTAATACTTCAGAACCTTCACTGGCAAGACAAATGTTTTCAAATCTTTCAAGAACAAGAGACCCTACAGCCCTGAGAGCAGCCGAGGATTCTGTCCAATAGCCGCCACATCAGTTGAACCATATGTCGGTGGTGCGAGCAGGGAGTGGGATTAGGACATAGGTCAAGAAATGGCACTGACAACACAATGTCATAATTTGATCCTATTTTAAATATATTCCTAAAGCATCTTTAAGTTTCTGAGAGGTACCCAGGTCGGTAAGAGCTTGAGCCCTGGAAAATCAGGCCTTATTGCATGGGAATTGGTGGGAAATCATGATATTTTATTTTCCATCCCATTTTTGTGTGTAATAACTGCTGTAAAAAAGCAAAAGTTGTTCACAAAATCTCAGGCACATTAACCATTTGGGTACAAATCTCAGTTTATAGTTAGCTCTGTCTGCGTTTAAAGACTGCCTTTCTTTTTAGAACAAAAACCTAAAGTAGTGGGAAAAAGTGCAAACCTTGCTCTCTGAAGAGAGTATGAGTGTTGCTTGACATTGATATCAGCAAATGTCAATTTAAACAGAACAAGTGATACTTGTTTCGATATCTGGTTTCAGCAGAGGGATTGCAACCCAATTCAATTCATAATCACTGCAGCTGTCGATGCTCACTCCTTGCAAATATTGGCCATTTACTGTTTTCTACTTCTGGTTACATTGTGCAGTATGCTTATCCAAAAATATGTCAGTTGTTGTTGAATCTTTGCGAGAGCTTTGATACTTAGAGCATTAAGTGGACTGAAATTATCAGAAGAGTACTGACAGAGTCAGGGCAATGGCTGTGGAAATTTCTTTTTTAACCTTGTTTGATCTATCACTTCACACTGTGGTGTCCACAGCTGCTTTCGATTTTCGTGTCAATGCTGTGTTCAGATTCATGAAGATAGGTCTGATCATACAGTTAGCTTTGATTCTTGTGCACCAGCTGAGGCAGAGAGGAAGGATGCTGGACTGGAACCAAGTACTTTATATTTGCAAGCTATACAAGAATGGCACATGTGGTTATTGTGCATAGCACAATCTTATTGATTGTCACACCTTGTCCTACTTACAACAGCATTGAATAATTATCCTGAATTGAGTACTAGGAAGTAAAGCTCTCCCATTGAAATTACATTATAAATGTCAAAAAGGAAATACATTAGTAAAAACTATCACTTTCGGTCCATTGATATTACATAACTATTACTTTGTTGATCAAGAATACAAAGTGTGATACAAAATATCATTCCTGTTAATGATATTTGTGGCACAGATAAGCAATAATTAAAGGAATACATGTTTTCCTATTCTACATATAAGGGATTTCTTATTTACATGTGGGATGTGAGCGCCATTTTATTGCCTGTCCATTGTTGCCCTTGAGAAGGTTTTGATGAGCTGCTTTCTTAAGTCTCTGTAGACCCACAAAGCTGTTAGAGAAGAAATTCTAAGATTTTTACCAAGTGATACTATGAAACGGCAATATGGTTCGAACGCAGGATGAACTTGCTGGTAGTGATGTTCCTATACATCTGCTGCCCATGTCTTTCTAGATGGTAGTGGTCATAGGTTTGGAAGGTGCTGTCTAAGTGCTGTCCAAGGAACCTCAGTGAATTTCAGCATTGCATCTTGAAGATAGTACATACTTCTGCTACTGAGTGTCAGTGGTAGAGGAAGTGGATATTTGTGGATATGGTGCCAGTTGAGGACTACTTTGTCCTGGATGGCGTTAAGCTTCTTGAATGTTGTTTAAGACTATTCCATCACATTTCTGAAGCAATGTGACTTGTCGATAATAACTTCTGGGAGTCAGAGAGTGAATTACTTGCTGCAAGCTTCATAATCTCTAATCTGCTCTTGCAGCCTTTGTATTTATATTGTGAGTCCAGTTCAGTTTATGGTCAATGGAGTTGGGGATTTGAGCAACGTTAACACCACTGAATGTCAAGGGATGATGGTTAGATTGTCTCTTGTTGGGAAATAGTCATTGCCTGGTATTTGTATGGTGCAAATGCTACCTGCTACTCAACAATCCAGGCCTGAACATTGTCCAGGATTTACTACATTTGGACATGTATCAGTGCAGTCACAAATGGTGCTGAACATTGTGCAGTGATGGAGGGAAAGTCATTGGTAAAGCACATGAAGATGGTTGGGCCTAGGTCATCACCTTCAGGAATTCTTACTGAGATGACATGGAGCTGAGAAAACAGACCTCTAAAAAACATAACTATTTTCCTGTGTGCCAGGAATGACTAACTGGTAGAGAGTTTTCCCTCTGATTCCCATTGGCTCCAGTTTCAATAAAGCTGTCTTGATGGTGCAATTGGTCAAATACAGTCTTGTTGTCAAAAGGGCTGTCACTGTCACCTCAATCCCTGGAATTCAGTTCTTTTGTCCATGTTTGAATTAAGGCTGTAATGAGGTCAGGTGGAAACCAGAGTGGGCATCACCAGCAGGTTATTGCTGAACAGCTGCTGCTTAATAGCACTGTTGATGATGCATTATATAACCAGTAAAGTGATGGAAGGTATGATATAGTGCAGAATCTGATAGTATTTGAAGAAATTTGTAAATGTGCCCCATGAATTAGCCTATCAGGTCATTTAGTTCAAGGGCAATTATGGATTCACTACAAATACTGGCCTTGCCAGTGATGCCCACTTCCAGTGAATGAAGAAAAAAACACAAAAGGGCTTGGACAAATGTTCAGAACATATGAAATCATTGTCAAGCTTAAGGAAATTGGAGCATTGCTTTTCACTGTTTTGGATGGCAGTGACAATTATGAGGAGAGTTAGAGTGGTGGGGAAGAAGTCTTGCCAAACTTGACCTTTGAGAAATTTGTGTAAACAAATCAGCCAACAGTGAACAGTTAACAGCTTTGTAGAAAGTGATAGAGTGTGGACTCAGGATGAAAGGTCGGGAAAAAGAGGCACCACTAATTATATGGAACAAAGCACAGGATCATGATTATCCTGAGGCATAAACATCACTCTGCATACAGGTTTGACAAAGGGTCAGTTAGACTCAAAACATCAGTCCTTTTCTCTCCTTTCAGATGCTGCCAGACCTGCTGAGATTTTCCAGCATTTTCTCTTTTGGTTTCGGATTCCAGCATCTGCAGTAATTTGCTTTTACTCTGCATTCAGATTTGAGTTTCTATGGTGGAAGGAGAGTCCCTGCTTAACTAGATGAAAGATCCATTGAAACAATAAACAGCATAAACCCCATTTATGTCATTTCACAGTAGTTTCCATGGTTGGTCTAGCAATGTTTTAGGGGAACAAGTGGGTGACTCTTAACAGAATCTTAGCTGTGGGATGTTTAAAATCAGTGTCACTGTCAGTAATTATAAAATGGGACTTTGGCAGTAACAAGAGTGGCTCCTACCTCTTTGTCAGAAACATGTGCAAAGGATAATTTCAGGCAGATATATTTTCCATTGTATCATGTTCTGCCTTGTTTTTACTTCCATTTTTTTTAAAAAATGAAATAGACACTCCAGAAAGTGTACGGTTAATGCCTTGATAATACAGAAATAATGTTGGCAACATTTGTTAGACAGCTTTTTCACAACGAAAACTAAACTGCAATGATAAAACCAATGACTGCATTGATCTCTATTCAGTTGCCATAAGTTAATCGGATTTCTGCTGTTACCTCTATTTTCAATAACCCCAATTAGTCTTTAATGGCAATTCAGCTTCAAGGATGCATTGCTTCAAGGTACACTCACTGTTTTCCTTCTGCTCATAATTCTCAACAGAAAAATGGCACCATGTCTACTCTGGAATGCAACCCCTGAGGTCTGTGAGAAGAAGAAGTGAATTAAAAGGAATCAAAGCAAAGAAGAGGCATATGAGTGATAAATGGCAATGACTTCATTATAGATGCCTTAAAAAAATTATCCCAATGCATGGAAGATAGTCTACATCTGATTAGATTGTAATGCCAATACTTCCTTCTCACCAATTTTTTAAAAATGTATAACATATAGGTTGAAATAAGTTTGAAAAAATGTAATTCCTTTTACTTTCCTTACAATGTTTAGAGTGGACAGTGATAATGAACAGACCATTTTCCACTGTCTCAGAGGAGCACTTTGAACATTCATCACTGTATGTGAAATCTTTATTCCCTCTGCCTAAGTAAGGCTAAACCCAAGATACGAACCTGACAGATAGACATTCCAACATATTGTCTCACCTGATCCCATCTGTAAAGTTTAAGTATTTCTATCTGTACATTATATAGTTCGCAACATTACATAAATCTTTGTGTGTTATGAGCCATTCACATCTATCAATTCATTTTTATGGATATATATGAAGAAGCTCTTTATTTATGTCTATTTTACATATGTTCGGAGATAGCTTTTCTTTTCACATGGAAAATGTGTTGCTGTCAAGGTAGTTTTATGACTCAAAATGGCCTTTCATCTGAAGAGATTTATGAGACAATACCCTTCAAACCAAAGGTAGAATTGAATCTTTGCAGCTATCCCTCATTTAATCCTATTTATATTTAAATTATCATGTGGCTAATATAATGTTGCATTACCCATGCTCATTAATATTTGGGCTTAACTAAAGTACACTTCATCATTAGTTTTTTTTCTCATGGCAGTGCCCAGTAAAGAAGTCAATAATTGATATTCAAATTGACACAACTAATAGAGTTTAAGTTCATTGGACAGCCCCAACTTCAGGTTGCAAAGGGAGATGATCTTGTGCATGAATTTTGTGCATGAATCACAAAAATGTTAGGTTGCAGGTACAACAGGTAATGAAGAAGGCAAATGGAATATTGTCCTTCATTGCTGGAGGGTTGGAGCTTTAAAAAGGGAGGTTATGCTGCACCTCTATAGGGTGCTGATGAGGCCACACC
The DNA here is from genome assembly GCF_047496795.1 of Chiloscyllium punctatum. Classification (NCBI taxonomy): domain Eukaryota; kingdom Metazoa; phylum Chordata; class Chondrichthyes; order Orectolobiformes; family Hemiscylliidae; genus Chiloscyllium; species Chiloscyllium punctatum. The sequence continues at coordinate 68,155,698 of NC_092740.1, forward strand.
TAGCTTATTATGTACAGTTTTGGTCTCCTCACTTGAGAAAGGATTCTGCCTGACCTGCTGTGCTTTTCCAGTGCCACACTTTTCAACTCTGATCTCCAGCATCTGCAGTCCTCACTTTCTCCTCATCTCCAGAATTGAGAAGGTTGCCTTATGAGGAGAGATTGAGTAGACTGGGGCTGTACTCACTGGAATTTAGAAGAATGAGGGAGGATCTTACAGAAACGTATAAAATCATGAAGAGAACAGATAGGACAGAAGCAGGGATGTTGGTTCCACGGGTGAGTGAAACTAGAAGTAGGGGGCATACCTCAAAATAAGGGGAGACAGATTTAGGACAAAGTTGAGAAGGAATCTTTTCACCCAAAGGGTTGTGAATCTGTGGAATTTCTGCCCAGTGAAGCAGTTGAAGCTACTCTGTTGAATATTTTTAAGGCAAGATAAACAGATTTTTGAACAGTAAAGGAATTACGGGTTATGATGAGTGGGCAGATAAGTAGAGCGGAGTTCACAAAAAGATCAGACACAAACATATTGAATGGCAGAGCAGACTCGGTGGGCCAGACTGTCTACTCCTGTTCCTAGTTCTTATGTTCTTATGTTATTCATTGTCATCTGTAGATCAAGCAACCTTGTATTTCAATAAGAAGGATAATCAAGCCACCTTGTGCTGTTTAACTGTAAGCGGAGGCATCATAGCCAATGACAGCTGCAAGCTTTTCCTACCACTTAACATTGAAGCACTCAGAGATATCTATAAGTGATCACAATTCTTTGGAGTAAAATTGAAACTCAAGTACCAGGTGACCGGATTTTTGCAACATTAATTCAAATGCTGACTAGCTTCCCTGATAACCATGCCATCTGACAGTTCAAATGTTTTTGTCATTGGGATATGCATGACCTATAATCTGCAAATGGAAGTGGAGATGTTTACCCAAAGTATGTTTCTCTGCAGACAGGTGTGACAATGGGTAACTTGATAAGCTGAGCAGCAGCAGTTTTATTAGCCTACTCAGAATAAGGAGGAAGCATTAAATTGGATGGAGAGGAAATGCGAGACGTAATTTGATTTCATGAACTCCAAATGACTTTTATGTCTCAAGATGAAATTTTGATGAGTGTCCATGTCTTGTCTGTCAAGTCAAAGGGTCAAGCTGTGGGATCTGTCCATTATCTATGTTGCATCTTTTCTTTCATTAGGCTTTGTGACAGCAGTCTGCTCATCATGTGCTGATAACAGGGAAAAGCTTGATAATAATCTGAATAGTGGAAACATTCATCTTGTGAAACTTCAACCATAACCATTAGGACAATGTAAGGTTGTGCTTAAATTTAAGTAGATTTACTGGTCACATGACCTAAATAGGTTAAAAAGAATTCTCATTTGTTTTACACTTGACTTTCCTTTAGCAAAAGCACTTAAAAGAAAGTTAAATTTAAAATTCAAATCATTTTAATTAACCAGCTATTTCAATTAGTTTTATCTGTACTTGTTTCAATATTGAGGTAAGCTATGTAATCTTAAAAAAAACTATAGGTTCTGTTCACAGGGAAGTTTCTGCATTTTAAGAACTGAAATTGATTTGAACATAAGAATATAAGAAATAGGAATTAAAACAGGCTAGTTTTGCTGCCATTCAATTTGGTCATGGTTGATTTTATAACTTGACTTCACATAGCCACACCATCCCTTTATTCCTGAATTCCAATCGTGCCCACAGTCTATTGGCCTTTGTCTTGAATATTCTCAACAAAGAGCACATACCGCTCTCGGAGATGAAAAATCCCAAGGATTAATAAGACTTTGAGTGAAGAAATTTTTCCTCACCCCAGTCCTATATGGCCAACTCCTTTTTCTCCAGCTAGGAAAGCACTATCTCAATTATAACCTGCCAAAGCCCTTAAAAATGTTTCAATTAAGTCACACATCATTATTCTAAATTCCAGCGAGTGTCCACACTATCTTACTTAATAGGACAATTCTTGATTCCTGGATCCAGTACAATGTAACTTTGTTGTACTCCCTTCTGGTTTCAAGGTCCTTAAGTAAAGAGATTAAAAACTACACACAGTATACTAGATGTGCCCTGTATAATTGTTTTTGTCGTCAACGTTTACCGAAAAAGTTCATCATCATTGGCAGTCCATCACAAACAAGGATGACTCTCTTCCACTCACAAGGTGAGTCTGTAGGTGGCTCTGCCACACTCAGGGCAAAAGGTGGTCGTGGGAAGGGGGGTGTGGGGCGTTAGGTGCTGATGTCCATACACTGTTTTTGCTGGGTTTCTACATTTTTCCTAACAAGTCTTGAGATGTTCAATGTCTTTCTAGATGCTCCTCCTCCACTTGGGTCTGTCAGATGTCTGTGGGAATGCCAGAGAGGCCTTGAGGGTATCACTGAAGCGTTCCTTATGTCCAGCTGGGGCTCGCCTGTCATTTTTGGGCTGGGAGTAAAACACCAGATTGGGGAATCTCATATTGGTCATGCAGACAATGTGCCCAGTCCATTGCAAATGATTGAGGGTGATCGGTGCCTCAATTCCAGGGATGTTGGTCTGGTCGAGGATGCTGGTGCTGGTTCACCTTTCTTCCCAGTGAACACACAGGGCCTTGCACAGGCAGCATTGGTGGTATTGCTTCAGCCCCTTGGGGTGTCTGCTATGGACAGTCTACACCTCAGACCCAGATAGGAGGGTGGGGAAAGCTAACATAATATTTGGTTCCCTAATTCTTTTAATTCAATTCACTTCCTGTCTGATCCCCATATCCATTGCTACCCTTACTTCAAATCCAAAGAGAACATGCTCAGTAACTGAGCATCCACCATGCTGTGGGTGGAGAATTCCAAAGATCGATAACTTTCTGAGCAAAAAAAGCTTAAATCATCTCCGATCTAAATTGCTGACTGTTATCGTGCCCCCTAATTCTAGAGTCTCCAGCTAGAATAAATAATTTTAAATTACTTAAAGCTGTTAGTAATGGAGTAATGAATGCACCCAGCCAGTTATGGAGGGACTGACAGAAGATTCGTCAGGTTGAGAGGAGCAGAGAGTGGTAATGCTGTTAATGCAGACTTTGGTAGAGATTTAGACTTACGGTTGGTCTTTAATTCAAAGTATATGTTCATGATTTGGAGCTGAAAGAAAATAATGTGGCAACCATTGAATAGACTTCATTGGTAGCTGGGTATGATTGAAAGTCAAACTGGGATCCAGGTTTTAGCATCTTTAAAAACAGCAAAAAATTGAGAATGTTAGACGGACAACCATATTGCTAAAAGGCACACTTACGAAAGAAGTGATATTTGTAAGGGAGATCAAAAAGTCGGACTAATATAAGAAGAGTTAAGGAACAGGAAGACTTAAGGAACAGGAAAACTTGCAAAACGCTGACAGCAATTGTCTCTAAACCTGCTTGTAATGGTGTAATTGGGGATATGTGGATACAGAAACCTGGAAAGCATAGAGTAAAAACAATGTTGTCATAATGAGAGATTTATTTTCACATGGTTGCAGGAAGCAGAACAATTCAATTACCAAAGGCAATAAATTTTTCGAACATATAATTAAAGAGGCTTTTCCAGATACAACGAAGAATCAGTTAGCAATCTGCCATTTTGGAAGCATCATGCAAATTGTGACTTGCATGTAATTGAAATTTCATTCTAATGGTTCAAATAAATAATTGGAGCTCGCTGCATCTTTCACAATGCTGCCAAACAGGTTGGTTCTGATCTTACTGCCGGATTCCTCAGTGGTTGCTAAAAGGACAATCAGAGCATATCTCATTGCTAACGTCTTCTCTTCTGTATAATTGTTTAATGTTGATACTAATACCGGGTCGCTTTGTCTATTTTCCATCAATCCTCTACCCATTCAATTACATGGTATATTTACCTTCTTTCATATGTCAGCCCTGGTTCAGTTAGCTCTCTTCTTTGAGCTTTCAACTGCACAAAAAACTCGCTTGACATTCAATGCACTGGTGAGTGAGTGTAGCATTGTAGAAGCTGTCATCTTTTGGATGAGACATTAAACCGAGAGACCATCTGCAGGAGGTTTGATATTTTTTTCCCCATGAACTGTGGCACAACAATTATATCTGTGGCAGCCTTCAGGTCTATGACGGAGAATGATGCATGCTTCTCCAATATTCCTCACAGGGTTGGTAAGAGTGAGTAAAGGCAGAGGCTTCCTCTCACCGATATACAGCTATGAATCTGCAACTTTATTCTGCTACTTCACTCCCTTTCTACCACTTGGATGATTAATCCTTCCCTTACTGCACTCTCACCCAAGCCCCATTCAAACGCACCATCTTGCATTGCCAAATGCAAACTAACTGCACAGTGCTAGGGAGGCACAAAGCAGTCCACTTGCTTGGCGTCCCATCCACAAGCATCTACTCCTTCCGCCACTGACATTCAGCAGCAGCAGTGTGCACTATCTACAAGACGCACTGCAAAATTTCACCAAAACTCTTTAGACAGCACTTTTGGAATCCACAACTGTGTCTATCTAAAATGATGTTAGGTGGCAACATCACAACCTGCAAGTTCCCCTTCAGGTCACTCACCATCCTGACTTGGAAAATGTATCACTGTTCCTTCACTGTCTCTGGATCAATTTCTTGGGGTTCCCTCCCTAATGGCATTGTGGGTCTACGTTACAGCCCATGGACTGCAGCGGTTCAACAAGGCAGTTCACCACCAGCTTCTCAAGGACAAAGAGGGACGGGCAATGAATGCTGGCCAGCCACTGATACCACAAGTGAATTTTAAAAACGCTTTTCACCTTTAAGTTGACAGCTATTTGGGCCCTATACCTAAATGTCTCAGGCCCTGAAATATTTGAATTGCTCCCTTATCCAGTAACTGGTGGGGTTTATGCTCTAAGTGTAGCAAAAATTGAATGATAGCCTGGAATAGGAATTAAACTCAAGTTATAGTACATTGATAGCAAGTTACTCATGCAGTCACATGGTGACTGAATTGACATTTTAAAATCAAGATGCAAGTTTTCCAACCAGTTTTATGGTTAACCTATTGTTCTATCCTTCTAGCCCATCTTTGTCACCAAATGTACAAAAGAAAATCACAGAATCACTTAGATGTAACGATGTATCTGTGCTGGGCTTAAAGATAACTTGAATTCACAGTATCTGAATGTAATAAAATCTTCTGGCAAAGAAGAGCAATGGAGGAGCAGTTATAATTAATTTTACCTATATAAGACACCCTTATATATAATCTAATCTGAGAGTCTATAATTAAAACTTGAATCCTTGACACTAGCAGAAGCACGGCAGCAATTATTGCCTACAATTACTGGAAGAAAATAAATGTTCACATTTTAATTGAAGTGCTTGTTGAGTGCATATTGTACGAGCTAAATTAATCGAAATAAAATCAACTGGCAAAAGAAGTAAAAAAACATATGTTTAATAATAAGCAAATTGTCATGACATTTTACAACAACAATTTGCAGATATAATGCATCATTCCAACTATATTTCCCACACAACCAGCAGACAATATATGTATTATTCAACAACAGGTTCTTTCTCCAATTTGCTCACAAGGCTGTCATTAACATTCCCTTCTTGGAGGAGAGGTTTGTGTCCAGTGTTTGGCAGTAACTGGAGGAAGGGCTCAATCTGCTCACTTACCCTCTTTCCATTTCTGGGGACATGCTGGACATTACTATCACAGAGCAAATTATTGCTGTGGGAAATGAGAAAAGTTGCAGAAACTGCAGGTACCTCATGATCACAGCTCACCATATGTTTCAAAGGATTTGTGTGCTGAACAAGGGCACAATGTCCCAGGTATATTCCATGGGGACCAGCCACATGCACCCCCTGTCAATGGTCATTGGCATCCAATATGCCACTCTCTAGACGCTTTTATAGAACATATCCAATTCACTTACAGGATACCTCTACCCCTCAATGTGACAGCTACAACTATCATTATAACACTACAGCAAGGATAATCAGTGGTCAGGAACTCAGATCAAGCTCATGGGCTGGACCATGTCTGGGCTGTTTACTTGATGTCATAGCGCTTATTCAATCTAAACCTACCTGGATGCTTGAAGCACTGCTGCCTTGTATTTTTGTCTCCCTCAGCCAGAGTTACCAAGATGAAGTTACTTCCATCTTGCGCAACTATTTAATGCAGATACAAAGCCAGCAAGTTTGTTGTGGTACATAAACAGAAATTTCTGGAGAAACACAACATCTGTGAGAACAAAGTAGAGCAAAAGGTTTCAGTCCAGTGACTCTTCATCAGAACTCAGTTTGTTGTAGTTGTCTGCAGTATCAGTGAAGTCAAAAGTAATAGTCTTCACGAAGTTCATTAAGTCAAAGGCAACCTCCGATGCTGTCCAGGGGTTTGGGTATGATCAATCAATCACTTGCAGTGATCAGATTAGGGATGTACACCACATAAGGGGATAAGGAGCTGAATGTTAGATAGCCCACAACCTGGCTTGTGTATTTCTGCCCTACTTGGGCTGTTTTTCTCCAGAAAAAGCGGGGTTTCTGTTGGTGCAGTTCATGGGTTGTCCCGAGTGAATGAGTAGTCAGTGCTGGGAGTATGCAGGGTAACTGATAGTGAGCAAAGGAAGATCTTGCAGACAACAGCAAGAGTAATAGAGCATGAGCCTTGATGACAGTGGCAAAGACAGAGAGAGTCTGAGGTTTCAAAGAGAGTGTGATAGCACTTATGCTGGTGGAGTGGAAAACGTCATTGCCCTTCTTCTTACGTTGCTATGCATTCCTCCAGCTGCCAGAGGCTGCACTGACCCAGGTTGTAATCTCAGACCAGACTGGCATGCTTTGGTGCTGTCGTCTCCACTGTTGGGCCGGAGGGAAGAGGAAATCCTGTGTCCAGCAGGACCTCCCAGGTTTCGGCACAGTGGGGTTTCAATTTCCCCCATTTGTCATACCCACACCAAATGTCAGGAACCATGCAGGTCAGCTCTGGAGTGACAGCACTTGCTCAGGTACACAATGGGCTGTTAATGATGGTGTGGCACAAAGGATGCCAACCAATTTCATAAATAGCATGTTGTTCTGGCAACAGCCATGGCAAGATGGAGCCAGATTCAGATGTGGAGGACGCAATGGGGCAGGACAGGGAGTTTATGCTGCAAATTTCATAAGATACAGTAGGAAAACTCATGAGGATTCTTGGTCAAATCTCTCAGAAAAAAAACTCAATGCAACTTGGACGTGACCAACAAATCAGAAGATTCAGCCCTAAGAATATATCACCAATTATTGTCGTAATCCATGTGGTTCACTAATGGCCCTTAAGGAAGAAATTTGCAAACTACACCTGATCTCAGCCATGTGACTCCAGATCCAAAGCAAAATGGTTGACTTTTAACTGCCTTGAGAAATTATTTATTAAAATATAGACACCTGTGTTTCAGTAAGTCAAAAATATCACCGTAACAGTAGAGTTCCAGTGGAGGCATTTTGTTTATAAGTAACATCATTTATAAATTTAATTTATAAATGTATATGAAATAGAAAGTTGTAATTGTTTCAAATAGTTGCTGATGTTTTGCAGGATGTTGGCATTGCTATTTTTAATTTTAATTAAGATGAGTTCTTGCTTTTGATTGATACACCATGTATAAAAGCGCATGTTCAAAAGCAATTAGACGATTGGATTTCACTTTAAACATTGTAAATTCTAAGTTTATTCACACTTTGTAATCATTTCAATGTATAATTAATGGATCTTGCTGAACTTTCATCCAAGAGTCACTAATATCAAGTTTAATTTCTCACCATGTCAAGCCAGATTTTCCACATAGATAATCCTTGTTGCCCATATTTGAAACTAGCTAAACTTGTGGTGGATATAAAAATGGACTAGATGATGCAGCAGAAACAAATATATAATATGTACTCACTCACTCAATGTGATAATGTACTATACAAAAACAGTTGTTCGGGTGGTTTTGACTCTTTCCTGTTTCCAAGTATGCTGCATTACAAAGATCCCACAAGATTCTGTGCCTCCAAAGCTACTGACAACACCAACTACTGCTCAAAAAAAACATTCCATTCTACAATCACTCATTGTTTATACGATCACCATTTCCTCACCACATTGCTCCATATTTCTGTCATTTCTCCTTCTCATTCATCTTTGTGTCACTGACGTCAATCCTACAGATTTTCAATGTGGCAGCAATTTGCAATGTTTGCTATCCATAGTAAAAATGAGGCGGATCATATCACCTATGTGTGCCTATGTATAGCCCATCCCACGATGTACGCATGGGACTACTTGTCTACTCGGTTTTGGCCATAGGTACATCCTTTGAAGACACTTTCCTTTGTCTTACGTTAAAAGAGAGTGATTCAAAGCTGCATCAAATAGCGATAGGGAATTCATTAGTTAGGGGAACAGACAGACATTTCTGTGGCTATCGACAGGTTCTTTGTATCACGAAACAATTCATCAAAATCACATTCAACTCCAATACTAACCTGGATTTTTCAAAATGTACTAATCCATCATGATTAATTATCTGTTTCCTGAAGATTTTGGTCTTTCAAGCGGTAAGAGTTGAACTGAAGTAAGAATTTCTGAATCCTTTCAGACATGTTACTTGATCACAGAATCACAGAAGTCTTACAGCAATGAAGGAGGCTACTTGGCGATTGTGCTTGCACTAGCTCTTCAAACAAGCATCATTATCTCATACCAATTGCCTGCTCTTTTTTCCCATATCTTTGCAGATTATTTTTATCCAAATAATTATACAATGCCCTTGTGAACTTTCCTCCACCAGGCTTCCAGGAAGTGTATTCCATTCCCTAACTATTGGCTAAGTGAAAACGTTTTCTTTCTCATATCATCCTTGCTTCACTGCAGATCATTTTAAATCTATGCTATATTGTACTTGTTCCTTTTACAAAACAGGAACAGCTTTTCCCTTTTTAGCTACCCACTCCACTCAAGATTTTGAAAACCTGCATCAAGCCTTCTCTAAGCCTTCTGCTCTCCAAGATCGATATTTCCAACTTCAATCTATCCTCATAACAGAAGTTTCTCATTCCTGCAACCACTTCTCTAAATTGTTATTGCAGTCTATCCATTGCATTGGAGCACCCACAAATATGGACAATATTCCAGCTGATGTCTAACAACTGTCTTGTACAAGTTCAGCATCACATCATTTCTTTCCCTTATTAATAAATCCTCGGATACTGTAAGCTTTATTTACTACTCTCTTCGCTTGTCCTGTTACATTCATGTCTTTGCACACGTACATCCAGATCCTTTGCTCCTGTGCTATCTTTAGAATTGTAGCCCCTATTTTATATTGTGTTTCAATGTTCACACTTCTCTGCATTGAACCCCATATGCCACTTAACTGCTCATTCCAGTAGCCTGTCTATGTGGTTTGGATTCCACACTGCCCTCCTCATAACTCACAATTCCCTCAAGTTTTGTGTCATCTGCAAACTTTAAAATTGGACCCTACATGCAAAGATTTAGATCAATAATATATATTAAGAAAAGCAAGGGTGCCAATCTTGACCCAATTCTGGGGAATGCCACTACAAACCTTCCTCCATCCCTAAAAATATCCATTGATCATTATAACTCAGCCAATGTTGGATCCATATTGTAGCTGATCCTTTTATTCCCTGACTTATCACTTTCCTCTCAAGTCTGTTGTGTGGCACTATCACAACCACCTTCTGAAAGTCTATGTCCACCACATCAACAGTATTACCCTCATCGAGCCTTCTGTTCCCTCTTCAAAAAAGTCCAGCAAGTTAGTTAAACACAATTTCTCCCTTAGAAATTCATGCTGACTCTACCTAGTCAACCTATCATTTTTTCCATCTGACTAATAATTCTATTCTGAATAATTGTTTCCACAAACTCACAACCATTGAAGTTAAATTGATTGGTCTGTAATTGTCTGAGCCAATCATTTCAATTTTCTTTGTTCAAGGCCATAATGTTCACAATTCTCAATTCTCTGGCACTTCTTTCAAATCCAGGGAAAATTCAAAGGTTATGGTCAGTGCCCCTGTAACTTCTGTTCTCATTTCCTTCAAAATCCTTGGATGCATCTCAACTGATCCTGGTGCCTTGTGAACTTAAAGAACCAATAGTCCATAAAACACTTGCTTGTTATCAATTTTGAATCTTCTAGTCACAAAGTTGCCTCTTCTGTCACCCTGGCCTGAGTAGCATCTCCTCTTTGGAGAGGACAGACACAAAGTGTTACTTTACACCTCAGCCAAGGCCTCCTGCCGCCAGGTTTACATTCCTTTTTTGACCATACTTCTCCTTTTGCTACTCCTTTACTTGTTATATACCTCTAAAACATTTTGTCACACCTTTTTACACCTGCCTGTCTTTTCTTATAACTTCCCTTTGCTTCCCTTCTTTGTTTTTTTCATGTTCCCTCTGAATCTTAGGAATTTCTCTTGGTTCTTAATTTTAATTTCCACTTGACACTTGCTCTAAGTACATTTTCCCTTTAGTTTAACTTCTATTTCCTTTGTCGCCCAAGGAGCACTGTACTTGTTTACCCTACCATTCTCATTTGAGGAAATTTACCTTGACTATGCCCAAACTCTATCCTCTTTGAAGACAGTCCATTGTTTAGTAACTATTTTTCCTACCAACTTCTCATTCCAATCAATCCTGCCCAGTCCTGGTCTTGCCTCATTGAAATCCATTCTCCACTAAATGATTTTTCTTATTCTAGATTGTTGCGTGTCATTCTCCACCATCATCCTGAACCTTGCAATACAATGATCGCTGTCTTCTTACTGTTCCCCTACTGACATTTAATTTACTTTGCCCACCTCATTTCCAAGAACCAGGCCCAACAATGCACCCTTTCTTTTTGGACTAGATACCACTGCTATCAGAAGCTCTCCTTAATGCAATCCAGGAACACTTGCGCCACGCTGCCCCATATACTACCAGTATCCCAGTCTATACATCCCCCACTATAAAGACTCTGTACTGTTTATCTCTCTCTCTAATTTCCTGAGAGATTTGTTCCCTGCATCCTTTCCAGTAGTTGATGGTCTATCGACTGCACCAAGCGATGTAATTGTACCCTTTTTTGTTCCTTAGCTCAAACAGAATTGACTCTATCCTTCAACCTTCCGAGACATCCTCTTTTTCCCCTCACTGAAAAGCCCTTCACAAGCAATACTGCTAACCATCCTCTTATCCTTCTGTATCTATCCTTCGCAGAACATCTTGTACTCAAGACTATTTAACATCCAGTCTTGTTCTTCCGTGAGCCATATCTATTATTGTCATAGTGTCATACGTGCACATATCAATCTGAACTTGTAACTCCCCAATCTTATTAACTTTGCTCCTTGCATTCACATTCGTGTATAGTAACTCTGATTTAATCTTGATAACTTTCTCCCTTACGCTGACTCCACAGAGTAACTTGACGTTCTCTATGCTACTGTCAGTTACACCTTCAAATATTTTGTGAACCATGCTGCTGTCCACAACTATTCTTCCTTGGTTCCCACAAGTTAATTTAAAGCCCTTCTAACAGCACCAACAAAATGTCTGACGAGGAATCCAGTCCCAACTTGGTTCAGGTGCAATTCGTCCAGCTTCCCCAGAGTCAGTTCCACTGTCCCAGGAATCTAAAGTTTTCCTCCCTCCAGCTGGGCAGCACGGTAGCTCAATGGTTAGCACTGCTTGCCTCACAGCACCAGGACCCGAGTTCAATTCCAGCCTTGGGCGACTATATGGATTTTGCACAATCTCCCTGTATCTGTGTGGGTTTCCTTCGGGTGCTCCAGTTTCCTCTCACAATCCAAAAATGTGCAGGTTAGGTGAATTGGCCATGCTAAATTATCCGTAGTGTTCAGGGATGTATAGGTTTGGTGCATGAGTTAGGGGTAAATGTAGAGGAATGCGTTTGGTTGGGATACTCTTTGGAGGTTCAGTGTTGGGCAGAAGGGCCTGTTTCCACACAGTAGGCATTCTAATTCTAACTGCGCATATATTTCGAGCCTTATCCTCCTAGTTCTGTCCTTACTTTATGGGCGGCACAGTGGCACAGTGGTTAGCACTGCTGCCTCACAGCGCCAGAGACCCGGGTTCAAATCCCCCCTCAGGTGACTAACTGTGTGGAGTTTGCACGTCCTCCCTGTGTCTGCGGGGGTTTCCTCCGGGTGCTCTGGTTTCCTCCCACAGTCCAAAGATGTGCAGGTCAGGTGAATTGGCCATGCTAAATTGCCCCTAGTGTTAGGTAAGGTGTAAATGTAGGGGTATGGGTGGATTGCGCTTCGGCGGGGCGGCGTGAACTTGTTGGGCCGAAGGGCCTGTTTCCACACTAAGTCATCTAAAAAACTAATCTAATCTAATCACTCGCACATGGCACCGAAGGTAATCTAGAAATTGGTACATTCAGGACCTGTTTGCTAACTTTCTCTTTAGGTCCCTAAATAATGATTGCAGGGCTATATTCCTGTACCAAATGAAGTCATTGGTGCCAGCTTGGACCATGCCTCTGGCTATTCAAACTCCCCTCGAAGAATGTCCTGCATCCACTTTGTGACATTCTTGACTCTGGCACCAAGGAGGCAACATATCATCCTGGAGTCATATTGATAGCCACAAAAATGTCTGTCTGTTCCCCTAACTAATGAATCCCCTATCGCTATTACTCCTCCTTTCTTCTTCCTTCCCTCACATATAGCTAAGCTGCTTGCAGAGCCAAAAACATGCCTCTAACTGAACTCCTTGGAAGAATCTGAGCCCTCTGCAGCTTCTAAAACAGAAATTGTGAGCAAGTCCCTAAGGGTCTCCTGCACGACTTGGCTGTTTCTCATACTGCTTGTCAGTCACTCATTCCCTCCCATCCTCCAGGCCTTTAACCTGCAGGTTGATCACATCTCTGAACGTGTTATGCACATAATTCTCATGCTCATGATCATCCTGCAGTCTCTCTCCTCACGATCTGAGCTCCAAAAAAACATGGAACTCTCATTTCTGCAGGTAGAAGCATTTCCTGCACGTGTTCATCGAGGACATCGGTAGGGTCCATGATTTCTCAAACATTACTGATTACAGCACAACTGACCTGTGCTGCCATGCCTTTAACTTGAAGTTACTTAGTCGTACTTCCTTAATTATTTAAATTGAATAGTCTCACCTTGAATCCAATGTAATTGTTATGGATGACACTAGTTTACCAGCAATTCTTTTAGGAAATGAGAAAATGGAGTAAAAGGGATGAAGAATATAAACTGATATGTTTGAACTTTAAATGCTTGATGGGGTGCCATCATCTTTTAAATCCTGCACACTTATGTTTACTTACATTTGTGGAAAATTCTACGACAACTAACCACATGGCATGAATCTTTACTAACAATGTGGCGAATAGACTTCACAGTCATATTAATACAGCATTTTCATTTTCATGATGGAGATTTGGAAAGTCCCTTTTTCCAGCAGTATTCCCTTGCTTTCCTTACTAGAGCGAGAACTTGACTGAGCATGGCAATATCCAGTTGGCCAAGCTAAAGAACAGATGCTCAGACACATTGCTCAGATAGGAGGCGGTCTCAAGGGCTGTACAATCAGACTGGGTTAAGAATCCCACCCGGTATATTTAACCGCTTCTCTCCCTGTCATGGCACAAGCTGTATCCCACTTCCCCAGGTGGAGACTCAGCCAAGAACTGGTGAGCCAGAATTATCCATTCTCGCAAAACAGTTCAGCGCGTATACCAGTGCTTAGCTTTATGCTTGGCAAGCACAATGAGGTGGGAGACACAAGGAAAAGCATGCCAGCTTACAGACATGTCTATTAGGGAAAGAACCTTTCCACAAAGGGAGGAACTTCTCCTGCTCTCAACTCAGGAGGCACTGAAAGAGCCATGAAGTGAGAAATCGGAAATGAGTATGATTCCAATGCTAACAGAAGGTGCTATTAGAAGACAAAATATAAAGATGCAGTGAATTGCTCAAGGAGTTCATCAAACTTCTATGGCAAGAGAAACAGACAGGTCTGTTTCAGGTCCATGATCATTCATCAGAACCAGGAACACTTACAGATAAAGCAGATTTAAATAAGCAGAGACAAGGGAAGGTGAGAAATGGAGCAAAGAGCTTCCTTAATTTTCTGTAATAGTGTGGAAAATGGGAGCAGTTTGCATTAAAAAAAATGACTCCAGCAGTTATGAGCCAAGTCTTTTTCCCTTATTTGTGGGACGTGGGTGTTGCTGGTCAGGTCAATACTTATTACCCATCCCTAACTGCCTTTGAGAAGGTGGTAGTGAGCCAACTTTATAATCTGCTTAATTCCACTGGGGCTAAGTACATTCACAGTGCTATCAGAAAGGGAATTCCAAAATTTGAGCACCGGCAGTGAAGGAACGGTGATGTAGTTCCAAATCAAGATGATGTGTAATTTGGATGGAAACCTGCAGATTATGATATATGCTTGCATCTGCTGCCCTTGTACTTCTAAGTGTTAGAGAAAGCAAGTGGTAGAAGATGCTGTCAAAGGAGTCTTGGTCAGGTGGTGTAGCATATTTTATAAGTGGTACCCACTGCTATCACTGTGTAATGGGAATGGATAGAGTACATGCTGAGATTACACAAATTTGAGTTAATCCCCTGGAGTGTAGAGGCTCCAGTACAGCCAATGACATAGGGGTAATGTTACTGGGCTAGTAATCTAGAGCCTGAGAGGGATTTTCTGGGCGTATGAGCTCAAATCCCTCCCATGGCAGAAAAGTGACTGTCGAATTCAATAATAAAGACATGGAATAATAAAAACTAATCTAATAGCTACCTTTTAACCACTGCTTATGGTAAAACCCCATCTGCTTCACTAATGCCCTTTTTGGGAAGGAAATTTACCATCTGTGTCTGATCTTCCCTATATGTGACTCCAGACCCCAGAGAAATATAGTTGATTCTTAACTGCTCTCTGAGCAATTAGGAATGGGCAGTAGTTGCTGGTCTAGACAACAATGCCTATATCCTGTGAATGAATAAAACTAAAGGGGTAACTTAGTGCTAATATGGCACAGATGAAGGCCATTAGAAGTCCATGCCTGTTTTCTGAACAGAAATCCATGCAGTCCCATTTCCCTTCAAGTTTACCCCCTTCCAATATCCATCCACTCTCCTTTTGAACCAATGATTGTCTCTGTTGCATAACATTTCTGAAAGGATTAAAGTTGGATACTGCATTAAACTCCAATCAAAATAATGAAAAGGCAGACCATCTTAGGATCTTGTAGAGTCAGACCTAAATCCTAGATCTTCACGCAGTCATTGGAGGAAAACATAAGATTTACAAATGTACCTTATATTTGATTATTATTATGCAGCAGACTGCACCTTCTTTAAGACAAGAGACTCTTCTAAGCTCAATGGGTTTCCTCTGTCACTGTAAACCAATGAGGTCTTTAGACTCTGTCAAGAGGAGAGTTTGGCGGCAGCGAATTACCTCAAACACTAGGCTTGGCTTGGCATGGCAACAGATCTGGTAACTTCCACTTACAGTACCCTCATAGATGGGAATTCCAGAGTTAGATCCTGCAGCTTCAGTATCAGAACAGCTATTTGAAGGTCAGGACCTTCAACTCTAGTGGCATTTTCTCATTTTTCATAGTTTTGATACCGGTACAAAGCTTTCCAATTTTCTATCTCCTGCCTTCCCAAATCCTGGTAAATCTGAACTAACCACAGAAAATGCTAGAAAGACTCAGCAGCACAGGTGTCTCTGGTGCAAGGAAACTGAGCTTAACTCATATCAGGAGGACAGCATGGTGGCTCAGTGGTTACCACTGCTGCCTCACAGCACCAGGGACCCGGATTCGACTCCAGCCTCAGGTGACTGTCTGTGTGGAGTTTGCACATTCCCCCCGCGTTTGCGTGGGTTTCCTCCGGTTTCTTCCTACAGTCCAAAGATGTACAGGTTAGGTGAGTTGGCTATGCTAAATTGCCCATTGTGTTCAGGAATGTGTTGTTCAACTGCATTAGTCAGGGGGAATGTACAGTAACAAGATAAGGAATTGGGTCTGAGTTACTCAGAGGGTCGGTGTGGACTAGTTGGGCTGAATGGTCTGTTTCCACACTGAAGGGATTCTATATAATAGAATAGTCCTGAAATGTTAAAACCTGAAACATAAACTCAGTTTCTCATTACACAGAGATGGGATTTGATCCTTGGTTTAAAACCTTACTATAGAATCCCTACAGTGTGGGAGCAGGCCAGTTGGCCCATCAAATCCACACCACCTTTCCGAACAGCATCCCAACCTGAACCCCTTCCCCCACAACTCTGCATTTCCCATGGCTAACCCACCTTTCCTGCATATTCCTAGACACTATGGGCAATTTAGCATGGCCTGCACATCTTTGCACTATGTCAGGAAACTGGAGCACCAGGAGAAAACCCACAGAGATATGGGTAAACATGTGCGCACTCCACACGGACAGGCACTTGAAAGTGCAATCAAACCCAAGTCCTTGGCATTTTGAGGCAGCAGTGCTAACCACTAAGCCACTGTGTCACCCTTTTATTTCCTGTTATCACTTATTTTCCTTAGAAATTCTTATTTCCATATTTGTGTGCAGCTTGTCCATTATGTATTCACTAGCTTGAATTGTATTCTCTTGCCAGTGGTGCCAGCCACACCAGGAAGGATCAAAATACAGGATGATACAGCATTATTTTGTTGTGTGAAATGGATATTGTGGTGGTGATGCCACTAGCATTGACTTATAACAAATCCGATCGATATTTTCAAGATGTTAAAGAAAATAAATAGGATATATAGAGGGTATCTATTTCTGCTGTTTGGGAATCAAAAAATTAGAGCCAGATCCTTCAGGAGTAAAATGAATGAATACATCTACAGACTTAGGGTGTTCAAAGTTCAGAAGTCTATTCTGCAAGTGGCAATTGATGTTATATCAATTGCTAATTTTAAATAATTTCTATCGAGGATTTGGATGTGGAGGTGCTGGTATTGGATTGGGTTGGACAAGGTCAAAACTCACAATACCAGGCTATAGTCCAACAGGTTTATTTGAAAACACTCAATTTCGGAGCGCTGCTCTTTCATCAGGTGTTCATTGGTGCCATGATGTGGAGGTGTCGGTGTTGAAGAAGCAGTACTCCGAAAGCTAGTGGTTTCAAGTAAACCGGTTGGACGATAAGCTGGTGTTGTGTGATTTTTTACCTTTATGGAGGATTATGATGATAGGTTTAGATGAAAAAAGAAGTGCAACTGCTATGACGGATTTGTTGGCCAAATGACATGCTTCTGTGCCATGCATCCTGTGAAATTCTATGTTACCTTTAACTTTTCTTGATTTATTTGTGTGAAAGGGCAAAGCTCAGATCATTGTAAAGGATTTCCAGCAGTTAACCACGTTATTTACATGGTTGCCCTGGAAGATACCATCCCTATAACTTATTATCGAGGAATGTTAAATTATGGTCTGTTTAAACAGTTGTTTTACAAGGGACATACCAAACAGAATAAAAAAACCAAAGCATTTATGTACCTCCAGTTGGGTAACAGTTCAACTTTTATTACTTCACAACAATCTCTCCTAAGAAGTTAGTTTATAGACAGGCTAGATCAGGTCATTTTTATCAATGTCCCACATTCAATATAGAACTGGTTTCAAATATTATTTTCTGATAACA
Source organism: Chiloscyllium punctatum (assembly GCF_047496795.1). NCBI lineage: Eukaryota > Metazoa > Chordata > Chondrichthyes > Orectolobiformes > Hemiscylliidae > Chiloscyllium > Chiloscyllium punctatum. Next base: position 68,173,414 of record NC_092740.1, read on the forward strand.
TTTGTAAAGATAATTTTATGTCTACTTGGATAATTTAAAGCAAAAAATTGTCTTGTATTTTTAAAATGATTTAAGTCGATGAAAAAGGACATTTCTCAGTCTCAGTTGGGCCATCTGTGGTTTAAAGTGGGGTCATCATTGTTTGCACGTGACAAGTGCAGGTCCTGCCCAGTGAATCCCCAAAAGGTTTAATGGCTAACATCAGGAAAACAAATCCCAATGCAATATGGATATATTACACGGGAAAGAAGAATCCTCCAGAAATGGTAGTCAGGAGGAGTCAATATGGTTTCAAAGGTACATCATGTTCAAGGAAATTGTTAGGGTTTGTAGAATGTGCTGGGGATAAAGAAGAGTCTGTACACATAATAATCTTGGATTTCCAGAAAGCATTTGATAAGTTGCCACATCAAAAGCTATTGTGGATAGAAAAACTTTGGTCTCGGTTGCAACATGTTCGTATGGATGGAAGATTGCTAGTTGGCTGAAAACAAAGAAATGCATAAATCAGTCTGGCAGGATTAGCAGGATGCGAACAAGTGAAGTTCCACAGGGATCTGAACCAAGGTCTCAACTTTTCACAATTCACAACTGATGATTAGATGAAGCAATTGTAGCTAAATTAGCAGGTGACATCAAGATGGGTAAGAAAGTATGTCTTTTTCACAATAAGTTGCAGATAGATACAGAAATATACAGGATCGAAAGTCTTAGTAAGATTTAAATGGAGGACAACTGCAAAATTCCAAAAGCAAAGGGATTTAGGTATTCTGATACATGAGTCACAGAAAGTCAGTATGCAGGTAGAATACTTAATCGCAAAGATTAATGAGGTGCTAACCCTCAATTACTTCTATGTTTAGTTCCTCTCATTTTAGCATCTCCAGATATTACAATCTATGGCCTGTGCTTCTCACAGCTGGTGATTGATGTGGCATACAGAGAGGAGCTTCAACAGAGAATCCTTGAATTGTTTGCAGGGGCATTCTCTGTTACCAATGGTCAACTTTCTTTTCAGGATGTTGCAGAATTGTCTGTTGTCCATGCAAGTAAGATGACGCTCCCAAAGCAGCCGACATTGCAGGAAGATGGCCTCAATGCTGGTGATGCTGGCTGCTCCCGGACTTCAATGTCTGTGATGTGGTCCTGCCAGTGATCGTTAGAATACTACAAAGACAATGCTGCTGGGAATACAGAAGGAGGCATACATGTCAGTGGTACAGGACCCATGACTTGGTGCCATACGACAGAGAAATAAGGAATATGACTTTATGCACTTTGAGTTTGGACTTTGCACTAAGCCTGTGGTTGCTCTACACTCGTTGGTCAAATCCACCAAATGTGCTGTTTGCTTTTGAAAGTCTATTATCCACATCCTTAGAAATGGTGACATTAAATGAGCTGACCTGCTCCAAATATATAAAGCGCTAGTAGCTTGAGTTAGAGTACCTGTGTTATATATATTTCATATGATTAGGTTAGATTCCCCACAGTATGGAAACAGGCCCTTCAGCCCAACAAGTGGGTTACTCTTTGGAGGGTGGACCCATTCCCCTACATTTATCCCTGACTAATGCACCTAACACTATGAACAATTTAGCATGGCCAATTCACCTGACCTGCACATCTTTGGATTGTGGGAGGAAATCCATGCAGACACGGGGAGAATGTGCAAACATTACACACAGACAGACAGTCGCCCAAGGTTGAAATTGAGCCCAGGTCCCGAGCACTATGAGGCAACAGTGCTAACCACAGAGCCACCATTCCACCCCACATGGCATATTCTTCATTAATACATTGTTATTAAAATAAAATCCAAATTTAGTGACAAGTCTCGTTGACCTACAGAACATCACTAATGCAAAGCTGATTATTTTTGTAGAAACTGTATAATTCTGTATTATTTAAGCCATGATTTTTCCTATTGTATACTTTATTTATAACATTTACAAAAGAATATTGCGTGGTCACTCAATGCTTGTATTAAATAAAGAACAAACCATCTCAGTTTCCTCTAATGCTAAATGTTACAGACTCTATTTACAATTGCAGTCAATATTTATAGTTTTCATCATATGTCAAGCAAATAGCCCAAAGGGTTTTTCAGCATTTTCAGTCCCTCAGTGTATAATGGCTGAAGGAGTTTAAATTGTAGTCTTTCTCTCTTGTCCTTTTAAGGCTGCTGCTGCAAGCTTTAGCGTGTCCCTCAGCACATTGTCCTGAACTACAAAATGCGCCAGTCTGCAGCATTCAGTGTTGGACAACTCTTCACACTGGAACACGATCAAGCTTCAGGCAGATCAGAGAGCTTAGTACTCTGTACATGGAAACTGATAGACAATACATGTCATGCCTGCAGCACCAGTCTTCTGCAGATTCTGTATGTGCCTGCACACAATTACGTTAATCTCACCAAAATAAAGTGAGGCCAGTTTATTTGTAAGGCTCAGTTAAGGCATTTAAGACACAATTAATTGTTATCTAAAAACAAAAAAAACATGCAGGGTTACAAAGCCGTGGATATGGCGCTAAGTGAATTGTTCATTCTGCAGTCATGATGAGACCTTTGTGTCTGGTAAAAACTCTGATTCTGTGATCTGCCTCATAAAATGGAGCCCAGCTATTTCATCCATTGTGGCCTGTTAAAGGATGCCTGACTTTGTATGTTCCAGGTAATTTATTGAATTGGGGATAGGACATCAGTGAATATGGATCATGGGTTTTTCTGAGAACATGCAGAACTGGTCAGGTGGACATTCCCTCACCAACCACAAGAACCCACAACCTGACTCCTCACTATCTACAAGGCACAAGTCAGAAGTACAATAGAATACTCCCCATTTATCTGGATTAGTGCGAATCCAACAACAGTCAAGCAGCTTGACACCATCCAGGACAAAACGGCTTACTTGATTAACATGATTTCCACAAATATCCACTCCCTTCACCACCAATGCTGTGTCAGCTGTGTATACCATTGATAAGATGTGCTGCAGATACTCATCATGGCTGATTTAAAAGCACCATCCAAAATCCACAACCTTTACCAAGTAGACCACCATGGCTAAAGTATGGAATTGATTCTGGCCAACACACTTCAACAGGAGGAATGTGAAGGATTTGGAAGAGGGTGCAGAAGAGGAAATTTGAATGTTGGCCAGGAGAATCTCAGAGTGTTGTTCTTCCAACAGAGAAAGTTAAAAGGAGATTTATTAGAAGCATTCAAAATATTAAGTATTCAAATATAGTTAATAAAAAGAAATAGCTTCCAATGGCTAAAGAGTCAATGACAAGTGGGCACAGATTTAAGTGAATCAGTAACAGAACCAACAGTGACATTTGGAAAAACCTTTTGTATGCAATGAATGCTTAAGATTTGAAGGTGGTGGATGTAAATCCAATAGTTGACTTCAAAAGTATATAAATATTTAGAGAAAAATTACATAGATATGAGGAAAAGAGTGAAGAAATTGAATCAAATGCTGGCTTTAGTTTCATAGGCGGAATAGTGTCTTACATGCTGCACAAATCCGCAATTTTATGATTATGACATTTTTGACTCACTTAAATAGAAACCAAAAACCTAAGGACCCTACACTACCATTTGGCTCTCAACCCTTGCAATACTCATTATCTACATTGTGTAGCACTGATCATTATGTGAAGTGAATCAAAGGCCTCATCACTTTGCATAAGTACATAAATAATAGGAACTGGAGTAAGCCATATGGCTTCTCAAGCTTACCGCATTTAATAAGAACACAGCTGTGGATCTTAGACATAATTGCAATATTTTACTTCTTGCCCACCACTTACGACGCACCAATTGTTGAAAAATCTGCCTTGAATATACCCTGAATGTATTCAATGACCTAGGAAATTCCAAGCATTTATTATCCTTGTGAGGAAGTATACCTCCTCGTTTCCATTTTAGCTTAGCTCAGTCTAATACTGAAATAATGCCTCACATCTTACCCCGTCCCCCCATTTTAGGTTCATTTCACAAAAGGAAAACATCCTCAGTTCCTTTCCTGCAAAGTCTTTCAGATTCCTGTGCCATTTAGTTATATTAACCACTAAAACATCTCAAATAAAAAAGAATGAAGCCAGACAGACCACCTGGATTAGATGAATGCACTGGAAGTGACAGCAGCAAACTCAACTCTGTCAACCTCGAAAAGTCATCCTGACCAACTTCTGGCAGCTAGTGCTAAAATTGTGAGAGCTGTCTGAGACTAGACAAGCAACAAACTGAAATTGCCACCCTCGCAAAAGACTTGTTCAGAATGCCCCATTCCTGGATTTGTCCCATCAGCCAGACGCACCTAGCAAAGACTGCATTACAGTGGTATACAGTTGGGAAGGAAGCTTCCAGATCCAAAGTTGTTTCACTGCATCAGGTTAAACATGGGCAAGAACATGTTCTGCTGATTATTACCTGCAGCTACCTCTGAATAGTGAAGTAGTACTCCTCCATGTTAAATGCCACTTGGAGGGAGCACTGCAGGTGACAAGTGTGTGGAATGTACTCTGGGTGAGGGATTTCAATATCCATTAGCACAAGTAGCTAAACAGCACCACAGCTGATTAAATGTTCAAGGACATAACTGCCAGACTGGCCTGCTGCAGATGGTAACGGAACCAACAAGAGGGAAAAATACACTTGACATGCTCACCAATTTGCCAGTTGTAGATATATCTGTTTATGTCAATGCAGTAAGAGTGACCATGGCACAGTCCTTCTTAGAGACAAAATCCGACCTTCACATTGACAATACTCTTCTTTGTGTTATATGGCACTAACGCCATATTAAAAGAGGATAGACTTCAAACTGACCTTGCAACTCAAGACTGGACTTCAATGAGATGCTGTGGGCCATCAACAATAGAAGAATTGTATACTGACACAGTCTCAGCCCAGCATATTCCCCCACTCTAGTATTCCCATCAAGCCAGGGATCAACACTGGTTCAAAGAAGAGTGCAGGAAGGTATGCCAGGAGAAGAATTAGGCATACCTAACAATGGTATGTCAACTTGGTGCAGCTACAACACAGAACTACTTGCATGTTAAACAGTGTAAGCAGCAAGAGATGGACAGGGCTAATCAACTCCCCAATCAACCCATCAGATAAAGCTCTGCAGTCCTGCCACATCCTGTCACAATTGGTGGTGAACAATTAAACAACTCACTGAAGGAGTCTCACCAAATATCCTTATCTCATGACGACAGAATTATAGAATTGTTACGGTACAGAAGGACATTTGGCCCATCTAGAGACAATTGTCTTCTTTCTTCCCATACCCCTGCACACTTTTTTTACCCAAATAATCATCTAATGCCCTCTTGCATGTTTCAATTTAATCTCTCTCTACCATACTTTCCAGGTGATGCATTCCATGCCCTAAGTACTCATATCATCCTTGCTTCTTTTGCACATAAAGTTAAATCTTTGCCCTCTAGTTCTTATTCTTTTTGTAAATGGGAATAGATTCTCCTTATCTACTCTATGCAGTCCACTAATGATTTTGGAAACCTCTCTAAAGTCTCTACTCTAGCTTCTTCTCACCATGGAGAACATTCCCCACTTCTTCAATTCATCTTCATAACTAAGGTTTATTTTTCCTGAAACCATTCTTGTAAGTTGTTACTGGATGTTCTCCAATGCATTCACACCTTTCTCATAATGTGACACCCACAACTCTACAGAATATTCCAGTTGAGGTCTAACAAATGTCTTGTACATATTCAACATCACCAGGTTGCTCTCATACTCTGAGCCCCTGTTAATAAAGCCAAGGACACTGAATGCGTTATTAACTATTGTGACCTTCAAAGATCCATGTGCATAAATACCCTCTGCTATTGCTCCCATTTAGAATTTTACCCCTTACTTTGTATTTTTGTTTCAGAGTTCTTCCTACCAAAGTGCATCATCTCACATTTCTCTACATTAAACCTGATCTGCCATATAACTTCAACTTGCCAGTGTCCTTTGGTTGATCTATTTACAATAATCTTCAGCCAAGAGGACCGAGTGAACGATCCACCTTGATGTCCTCCTGAACTCCCAGCATCACAAATGCCAATCTCCAGCCAATTCGATTCACTCCATATGATATCAAAAGACAGGTATACGCAATGGATAATGCAAAGTCTCTGGGTCTTGATAAAATTGTGGCAATATTGAAGACTTCTGCTCCAGAACTTACTGTGTCCTTAACCAAACTGCTCCAAAACAGCCACAGCACTGACATCTGCCAGGCAAATGTTGAAGATTGTCCAAGTATGTTCTGTACACAAAAAGCAGGGCAAATTCAACCCAGCCAGTTACTACCTTATCAATACACGCTTGATCATCAGTAAAGTGATCGACTATTTCATCAACGGGGCTATCAAGCAGCACCTGCTAAGCAACACAGTGCTCACTGACAGCTAGTTCTAGATTCACCTCACAAGACTTCTCTATTTTTATGCTCCGTTCCATTTCCTATGTAGGGTCCAGCTAATAAAGTAATGTTCCTTAGCATATTGACATTGCATACAATACAGGTCAACTTTCCCCACATTTAACCATGTCTTCAGAGTAAGTTAAAAATCAGATACATCAAACAAACCAGATTAAACTCAGACATTCCACAAGTCAATAAATAGGCTATTTTACAATATTACATAAATATGTAGCAAATCAGAATGCAACTGTAACAAGAAAGCAAAGTCAAAGCTTTGTTACAAAAACAAAATATTACAAGTGTTGGAAATCTGAAATAAACACAGAAAATGTTGAAAATACTCAGGTCAGGCAGCATCTGTGGAGTGAAATAAGGTAGTGGCATAGTATTTCTAGGTCAATGATCCCTCATGTCATGATATTTTTTTGTTTCTATTTAAAAATGCAGTTCATGCATTAATTATTCAAATGGCCATTTAACCTGTGCCATGAATAAAAGAGTAAGAAGTTGCCCTTGTGGTTATGCGTAGTTGCTGTTGGAACCTGGTCAATAGAATGGGATTGACACTTCTCCTGAAGTCTCCAATTTTTTTTTCCATATTTTCAGTCAGATTGACTGGGTATTAGGGAGAGTAGTGTTCATGTCAGTTACCTCCTGCCAACCATTTCAAATAAATTCTCTCTAAGTAAACGGGCATTGACTGCCAATCATGGTAACTGTCATCACGTTAATTAGAATCATCTTTAAATCTGGTTGTATGATATCTAGTGTCACTACAATGATATTCAATCTCTTCAGTACTACTTATTTCATATTAAGGGCTTTAAAATAAGTATGTGATCAAAATACATCTCCAAGCCAGAGGGTGCTATGAATAAAGAGAATTGCAACTGGCTTTAGAGCTTGCACAAGTTAATAGTTTAAGCAGAAAAACATCAGGTGAAATTTAATGGAGGGGTGTTGAGCTGATACTGTTTTGGCAAAGGAATAGACATATACAGCCAGAATTTTTTTTTTCAGAGATACTCTTCTTACATTAATGTACAGCAGCCAGCGCTGCATTGGAGGCTCCATCTGCGCACATAAATAATGAAGTCACACTGCTGTCCAGTTGTGCTGCAGAGTAAAGAAACACCTTTGAAGATTCGATTGGACTAAAAAGTTAAAACTTTGAAAGGATTGGGAGATGAAAGAGACTTAAGTGTTCATATCCACAAATCTTTCAAAGTTGTTCAAGAAGTCTGCAAGACTCTTAAAAAAAGCTTTTAGTGTTATAGTTATTATAAATATGGGATAATGCACAAGACAAATTCAGCCCAGCCAATATAAGTATATAAATCATTGGTTGGGCAAATGTATCCAGCTTTGCGTGCTCAACTTCAGGACGGATGCCAGACCTTGGAGAGTGTATGAAGGAGACTTGATAATTATAATACAGAAACATGGCTTTTATAATATGGAGTGACGAGAAAACCTGGGGTTTGTAGGACTGGTGAGGAGTGGGAGGCAGACTCCCCTTTCTCCCTCCAGGTCTTTTTCCACGGTTTGCATACGTATTGAATGAATGTTTAACTGTTTCCATGCTATGTCTGACACACAGATAGATTTTCTTCCAAGTTTTACAGGAAATGAAACATCTTTGTGGGGCTTAACACCTGATTTATGAAAATATGAAAAATAGCTCTTCAACTTATACATTCCAGAAATTCTGTCATACACACAAAAAAAGAAGTTACAAAGAGGGAAGGAAGGCTTTTTGTTAAGTCCTAAAAGAATGATTAATGATCTGGATGATTTCAGGCTAAGTGACCTTGCTGTGTCAAGATGATTTTAAATGTTGGTAGATGATCTCTATTTTTTTCTCACTGAAGTCAGTCACAATTTGGATTACTTTGAGGATGCTTCCTGAATTGTTTGACTGGTCACACACAGGCAAGGGACATGTTTGCAGAACAGTGTGGGTGAAGAGATGGTGTAGCAGGAGGATTTCAGATTCCTGGGGCTTTGAAACCAGTTCCGGTAGAGATTGGACCAGTAGTCCTTGGCAGGGCCAGGACTGATCTCCTGAGGCCTAAGTGGTTGGGGAGCCTTTAAATTAAATTGGCAGGGGGTGGAAACCTACGCAAGGACTTGGAGAAAGGGAAGCCAAGGACAAGAACAAAAGACAGAAAGAGGAATTAGAAAAGTGATGGACAGAGGAATCAAGGACCTTGAGGAAACAGGACCACACTGAAAAACAATGAAAACGGGACAAGTTCATTTAAAAAGATAAGCCTTAAGGCTTTGTGCTTGAATGTGCAGAGCATTTGCATTAAGGTAGATGGTTTAATTGTGCAAGTTGATGAAAAGGGGTATGATATAGTTGGGATTACAGAGATATGGCTGCAGGGTAACCGGATGGGAACTGAAAATCCAAGGGTATTCAGTGTTTAGGAATGAGATACAAAAAGGAAAAAGTGGTTAAGTTACATTGTTGATTAAAGAAGAAAGTGATGCAATAGTGAGGAAGGGCATTAGCTCTGATGTTGTAGAGCTAAGAAACACCAAGAGGGAAAAAAGACATTATCGGGGGTTGTATATATTGGGGTGATGTTGGGAATGACATTAAACAGGAACTTGGAGATAATGCAATAAAGGAACATCACTAATTATTAGTAACTTCAATGTACACATAGATTGGGCAAATCAAATTAGCAACAATACCATAGGGGAAGAATTATTGGAGTGTATACAGGATCATTTTCTTGAGCAACACATTGAGAAACCAACTACAGAACAAACCATCCTAAACTAGGTATTGTATAATGAGAAAGGAATAATTAACAATCTAGTTGCATGAGGTCCCTTGGGGATGACATCATAGAATTCCCCATCAAGATGGAAAGTGATGTAGTTAATTCTGGCACTCAGGTCCTGAATCTAAATAGAAGAAATTATTACTGTATGCGGTGTGAGTTGGCTATAATAGTTTGTGGGTGGTTACTTTAAGGGGTGATGGTGAAAAGGCAATGGCAAACATTCAAAGTGTGCATGGGTGAACTGCAAATAATTGTTCTTCCCTGGCCAAACAACTGCTGATAAGGGAAATTAGAGATAATATTAGATCAAAGTAAGAGACACACAAATTGGCCAAAACAAAACAGATTGGAGGAGCGGGAGCAGTTTAGAATTCAGCAAAGGAAGACAAAGGGATTGGTTAAGAAAGGGGAAATAGAGTATGAGAACAAGCCTGTGGGGAAATTGATAATAGGGAACAAAGAAATGGCTGTTCAACTAAATACTTTTTGGTTCGGTGTTCACAAAGGAGAATGGAAATAACGCACCAGAAATGTTGGCGAACACAGGACTAATGAGAAGGAGGAACTGAAGGATATCACTATTAGTATGGAAATGACGTTGGGTAAATTGTGGGAATTGAAGGCTGATAAATCTCTAGGGCTTGATAATCTACACTGCAGAGTACTTAAAGAAGTTTCCCTAGAAATAGTCGAGGCACTGGTGGTCATCTTCCAAGGTTCTATAGATTCTGGAACAGATTGGAGGGTAGCTAATACAGAAAAGGAGAGACAGAGAAAACTAGGAATTATATACCAACCAGCTTAATGTCAGTTGTGGGGAAAATGTTCCAGTTCATCATAAAAGATTTAATATCAGAGCACTTGGAAAACAGTAGCAGGATCAGATAGAGTCAGCAGGGATTCACTAAAGTGCAGTCATGCTTGGCAAATATACTGGAATTCTTCAAGGATGTAACTTGTAAAGTTGATCGGGGTGTGGGAGGTCAGTCCTACATAAGTGATTAAAATGCAAAATGAAAGCACATGGCGTTGAGATGAACAGTAAACCAGTTGGCAGACAGGGAACAAAGAATAGGAATAAACAGGCATTTTCTGAATGGCAGGCAAAGACTACTTGGTTCCTGCAGTGCTAGGACCCCAGCTATTTCTAACATATATTAAAGATTTAGATGAGGGAACTATATGCAATGTCTCCAAATTTGCAAATGACACAAAGAAAGGATGAGCTGTGAGGAGGATGAAGAGATGCTTCAATGTGATTTGGACAAGCTGACTGAGTAGGCAAATGCATGGTAGGTGCAGTGTAATGTGGGTAAATATGAGATTATCTATTTTGGGAGCAAACACATGAAGGCAGGTTATTATCTGAATGGTTATGATTTGAGAGGGGGGACTTAACAGCAAGACTAATCATTAAAGGTAAGCATGCAGGTACAGCAGGTTATCTGGAGGCAGATGGTACATTGGTTTCCATACCAAGAGGATATGAGTACATGAGAGGAAGTTTCTTGCTGCTATTACACAAGGCCTTGGTGAGCTCACATGTGAACATACACACTGTGCAGTTTTGGTGTCCTTATCTGAAAAGGGACAGTGATGGGATATTGGCCTCTGGGGAGTTATTTCACCATTTTTGATACAAAACTTGTTCTACAACAGCTAGAACAGAGGATTAGAAGAGAAAGAAATGTTCAAGATATTGAGGGATTTCAAGAAAATAAACAAAAATAACGATTCCTAGTCAGTGAATCAGTAACTAGTGGCATATGTTTAACATATGTTTAGCAGATTGCATTGAGTCTCCAATTTAATGAAAGACCTCAAGGTGCTTCACAAGGATATTATAGAAAACAAAGTATATACATGGCAGATATGAGATCAGATGACCAGCAGCTTATCAAAGCAGTAGGTCTTAAAGAGTGTCTTGGAGGAAAGCAAGATGTGAAGAGGTTTGAGGATGGTATTTCAAAGCGTAGAAAACTAGTGAAGCAATTACATTGAGGATCAGAATTAGATAAGTGCAGATAGCCCACACTGTTGTCCAAATGACATTGCAGAGATAGGGAGAGGCAAGGCCATGAATGGATTTTAAAATGAGGATAAAAAATGTTAAAAATCAAGATATTGATCAACTCTATGCCAATGTAAGTCAGTGGGTACAGTGGTTATAGGGGATTTGCTGTGAGTTAAGATAGCAAAAGCAGTGAAGTTTAGAGGGGGTAAAATATGGAACAGTACTAAGGAATGCATTTGAATAATCAAATCTAGAGGTAATGAAAAGATATGAGTGAAGATTTCATAGGCACATGAATTAGCAATGAGTAATGTTCTGGAGATAGAAACAAACAGTCTTAGTGAAGGCATGATTTTCAGGTCAAAAGCTTAGATCAAGATCAGCTGTGACACAAAGGTCATGAACAGATTGCCTTAACCTCAGACTGTTACAAGAGATAAGATGGAGCCAGTAGCTAGAAAATAGGATTTCAAACATATCACCACCAAAAGGACACAGGACTGTCACCAGTAAATCCAGAGGAAGGAGTTCAGCAGAATCCTTTGAGACCCAAAAGGATCTAAAAGTGTGGGAGCTGATTTAGGCCATTCAGCCAATCAACTCTGCTGCAACATTCAATGAGATCATAGCTGATGTGATAATCCTCAACTTGACTTTCCTGCCTTTACTCCATAACTCTTGATTACCTTACTGCTGATTAAAAATTACTCTTAGCATTGAATATTCTTAATAGCCAAGTCTTAAATGTCTGTTGTGGCAAATAATTCCACAGAGAAAAAAGAATTCTCCTCATTTCTGATCTAACACCTCTGGGCTCTTACTCTGGGAATATGCTCTTTCTTTCTAAACTCTGTCAAGGCCCTGAAAAATCATGTATGTTTCAATAAGGTCACCTCTCATTCTTCCAATGAGTATAGACCTGACCTATTCAATCTCTTCTCACAAAGAACTCTCTCCATACCTGGAATTAGAATCATAGAGGACTTTCCCAGGGCTGTATCCAATGCCAGTATATAATTCCTTAAATAAGAGGATCAAAATTGTTCACAGTATTTTGCTCTGCCTGATTGATGTCTGTCATTGTTTTAGGAAGATGTTCCCATTGTTATACTTCAATCCTTTGCAAGAAATGCCAACATCCATTTGCTTTCCCTATTATCTGCTGCTAGCTTTCTGTGACTGAAGCATGAGCACTTCGATCACTCTATGATGCAGACTACAATAATCTATCTTCATTTAAATAATATTTAACTCCTCTACTCTATTTATTAAGTAGGCTTATGTGTGGTCTTTTATTAAATACCTTTTGGAGATCCAAACATATTACGTCTACCATTTATATTACATCATTTATCTATCCTGCTTGTTACCCCTTCAGAGAAGAGGAATAAGAGGATTTTTCTTTCATGAAACTGTGCACACTCCACTTGATTAGATTATGCATTTCTAAAAGTGCTATAATTACACCTTTTATGAATGACTCCAACTTATTCCTAATAACAGACTTTAACCCAACAAGCCTATTGGTACTTTCTTTTCATCACTCGCCCATTTTGAGTTTGGATTTTATATTGGTAATCTGCCAATTATCTGGGACATCACCAAAATCTAAGGATTTCTCAAATATTAGGGGATGGCTAGAATGGGAAAGTTGGCATCACAAGTAGTAGTTGAGACATAGCTGACCTAAAACAAAGTCTGATGCAAATTTGAGGGAGTAGAAAAAGAAGGTAAAAGCTCATAGGGATAGATGAAAGGGGAGAAAGAGAAAGTATCTTCAATTCCATGAAAAGCAGAATGCACCAGTTGGGCTGACAGTCCTGTTTGAGGTGTTCGGTTCGAAGCAATTCTACAAAATCAAATTCCATAATACCCATTAACAAAATGTGGATAAATATTTGGACAAGAAAAAATTAAAAGGGATGAAGAACGGGATTAAGCAGATTGCTCGTGTTGGCACAGTCTCAATAAGTAGTTTGGCTTCCTACATTATGAAATATGAAGACTGCAGCCCTTTAATTAGATACATCAGCGAATTAAAATTTCTATTCAGCACACATGAGCTTTCACAGACAGCAAAAGTATTCCCAGAATAGAACATCTATTCAAATTGTGAATTTCTAGCAGAAATAGCTCATCACCTGAAGTCAGGAAAATTTCCTTCCTCACAACACATTCATTTCCCTTTAGCTAAAATGAAATTAACAGTGACTGTAACTTTACACTGTAAACACTGAATCTTAACTTTATATCGCAAAATGTAATTGTTTTAAATCATTGCAGTTATATTTTTAGAACTAACTGAAGCTAACATTGCAGCATTGGTTTCTTTTTAATTGACTTTCTTTGATTATTTTCACAAAATCTTGCAATAGTACTCCCAAAAGGCAGTTAAATCTTCATTTAGATCCTTGTTAAAGAAAAATAAATTTCAATTCAAGGTCAGGATAGTCAGCATTACATTCCAGTAACGTTTTCTATTTTGAGCTGGTTTTATTTGCTAAATTACATTGACGAGTAAAAGCTAATCTTTACAATTGGAATATTGACTGAACATTCAGGCCTTAGTCACAGACATTTCTGTAAGGTTGATTTCTGCTGATCAGGAATCAATAGCACATACGCAGTTGTTTAGTTTTGCAAAAACAAAATCTTTAACACATCATAACATTGAAATTTGAAATTTTGTGTAAATATAGTTTCATGAAGCATTTCTCATGACAAATTTCCCTCCAGAATTACAGCAACTAGTGGTGAGAGACGGAAACGAAAGATCAGGCAGTGCTAAAACCTGGGACGAAGCATCACATGCTGCCAAAAATGACCTCAAATGCATAGAAAATCTGACTAAATGAGGTATTTTGATAGATTGGATAAGGATAAACAGTTTCCATTGGGAGGATTGTGAACCAGAGGACACTGATTTTAGTTAATTGTCAAAAGGACCAAGTTGAAAGATGAAGAGAATGTTTAGTCATCCTGACCCAAAATGGAATGCCCGACTGGTTGCTTTATGTAGATTCAAATCGTAACTTTTAAAAGTGGAATTGAATATATAGTTGCTTTCAAGGACATCAAGGAAAAGAACAGGCTCCTGGGATTACTTAAATAGCTCTTTGAAAGAGTCAAAAAAGCTCAATAAACTAAATGGCTGTGCTCTGATAGTCCAACTTAATTTGTGATTTTGTTCCTGTGGTCAAATTTAATCCTCTCACTGTTTCTTGAATAAGTTCAGATATTGAAAGGAGTTAAGAGACTTTTGCTGAATGTGCTGTGGGTAGCACAGTCACTCATTCAACCATCAGGGAAGGCTAACGTCTGAAATACATTGACCTAGGTGACATGAGTAGTAAATTTCTGATCTAATCTCTACTCCAGTTGGAATATACTTGTACACTGCAATGCTTTGACTTCATAAACAATCCTATTTTTACTCTAACTAAAAATAATGTTGCACCAGATGCCATAGCGTTTGTACTGTTTCTGAGTGATGCAATGCAAATAGCTTACATGTCAGTCAGATACTTGAGGTACAATGTGGTGATGTAATTGTCTCACTGTTGCCATGTGTCTAATAAATTATATTTTTTTAATGACATTTTGCAGTCAGTTCCAGTGATCTATTTGCATTAGCATCTGCAGCATTTCCAGAGATCAACATAGGGGACTTTTAAAGTGCTAGCTACTCCAAGAATGGAGTCTGCCGAATAAAACCCCCCATTAAAATGGCAATGATCTTTAATGTTTAGTAATATTGCCTGTCGTCTGTAGATGTTTCAAGCTGAGGTGAAGTTAGTGTCAGATTTATGATGTAATTCTTTTCATCTAAATATAGCTATTTACTTTAGTAAGTTAGTACAGCCCTAGTGCATTTCTAAGTCTTCACTGCTTCTATATTTAGGGAAGGAGTTTTAGCAGCTCCCTGATGGGAAAAGGCAAAAATGCAGGCAAGAAAATTCACAGCACCAGCCATCCCACTGGCTCCCTGCTTCTATCCCACACTGGACCATTTCTCAGAAGCAGGATGGACGGATTGGGAAAGTGATGGAGGTTGGATGATTGGGGCAGTGTGCAGGGAAACAGAGTGGGAGCAGGTAATATGCAGCAAGGCTACCTGCACACAGGTAGTAGGTAACTGATTCAGGCAGATTTAGAGAGGCTCTAGAAGCCTGCCTGGCTTCAGAAACAGCCATTCCACAGTGTAGGCCTCCGACAACAAAAGAAGGCCTTGCTGCAAGACAATTTTAGCTTTTAATTTGAATTGAGCGATGTCTCCTCAATCATGGGACATCATCTCATTTATTTTCCTGGAAAAGATGTCCTACTTCCTTTTCAGCACTGAATGATATCCAGCTTTGAGAGATGACCCACGAACTTGAAATAGAGAACACGCTCAGCCTCTGGTATCTAAATGAGCAATTCAGGGAATGTCACAGATGAATGACTCTACCCCTCACAATTCAGGATTCCATCCATATTTGAGCCAGATAGCAAAGTTTTGAAATCTAAGGGGACCATCACCACAGAAACGAAGACCATTGCATCCTCTACCATTTGAATAACTTCAGGTTTTGCTGTTATTTGCAGTGCTGAATACTTCCATATTTCTTTCTATTTCACCTCCAAACAAACTGTATGTGACAGTCATGTCTTAAAAACATGTCTTTTCCTCTTTTCTTCATTATTGCAAATCTGTGATTCATTGAGCAGCACTTTTGCTGTCCATCAACTTTCAAGGCAGGATCCTACTTACTTGGCAAAAGTTGTATTAAAATATTTTTTGTCTAATAAGCTCCTGTTCAAAGAGCACTATACTTAATTATGTATTAGAAATGTGATTACTTCAATGTAATTAACTTAATGGTGGTCTCACCGATATCTTAGCAAAGTTCTAAAGATAATAGGTTTTCAGGTATTGAGCATTCACAAAAAGACTTTTTTTTAATTAATCTTATCTACACATATTACTTTGGTCTAATACATTACTTAGATCTAATTATGCCAATTTTGCTATTATATCTCATAATGTAATAGTAAGCTTTTTAAATTTTAAAAGTTGGATTATTTTTATTTCACATTAACACTTAACATTAATTTCACAAGCAATATTTGTCCAATACATAACTGATCAAGATTAATTTACCTTATTCATATAATAGAGCACACGTCATATGAAAAAAGTAATTTACATGGTCTAAACCTTCTGGTTTCTGGATCAACAGAAAGGATATATCGTAAAAGATGCTATCAAGATCCTATGACTTAACCTGGGAATTGTTCAGAAAGTTTAAACTTTTAATGGGCAAACTCTCCACAAACGTCTCCTATTCAGAGTTCCAGCCCAAAACCTGGGGCAAGTCTATAGGACTTATCTGGTTGGATACCCAGGAAATATTAGGTAGATGAAAACTTCATATAACACATGTTTGCTTCTTTCAATCTACAGACCCAGAAAAATAGCACTGTCTTATTTCTCTACAAAACACTGCTTCAGGTGAAATTAATAATTATGGCTTATATTTTAAGTTTAATCAAGAGACATAGCTCGAAAGAACATATCATCAAGAAAGAACCCACTCTACTCACTACTACAGACTTATTTTAAGATTGAGCTTAAAATCCACTTATCTGCTTCTGTGCTGTGACCGCTCCCAGACAGGTTCCTCCAAGATCAGTTGTTAATTTCACTGTTTTTGAATTTTCCCAGACACACTCCGATGTCCAGCGATACATGAATTCAAACAGCAAAGGCAGTAACTGACAACTCTGTCAGTTAGCAATGTGGGCTTCTTTCTTTCTCTCTCTCCTGCACAGACCTCACCATGTACTTCCTATGCCCGTTTCTCTCCTTTTTAAAAGTGCTATTGTTTTGAATTTTTGTTCCTCCAAAGTTCCAAAACAATGCAACAGCATATAAAACAGTAATAATTGCTGCTCCTGGAATTTGAGGAAATCACCTCCAATAACTAAAATACCTCAAATACCACAAAAAAAATGGAGCACCTGTTACAGCCATAAATTTTTCCATCTTGGATTACCCAAATTCCACAAAGTTTTTTCCCTGGGGTCGGGGAGTCCAGAACGAGAGGGCATAGGTTTGGGGTGAGAGGGGAAAGATATAAAAGAGACCGAAGGGGCAACCTTTTCAGAGGGTGGTATGTATATGGAATGAGCTACCAGAGGATGTGGTGGAGGCTGGTACAATTGCAACATTTAAAAGGCATCTGGATGAGTATATGAATAGGAAGGGATTCGAGGGATATGGGTCAGGTGCTGGCAGGTGGGACTAGATTGAGTTGGGATATCTGGTTGGCATGGACGGGTTGGACTGAAAGGTCTGCTTCCATGCTGTACATCTCTATGACTCTCTGCATAACTCCACAGCTGAATCTCCAATCACTCCCACTCACCACACAAATAACCTTCCAACCAGCTGACTACTACCTTTAACTCTACTAACTCCAATTGAATCTAACTACACCCCAGTCACCTGATTACTCACCCGTTCACGTGCATACAAGCAGCTCATGCTATATAAAACAGCCATTTATTCTGTGTTGGTCCCCTTTGCAGATCCTTGTGAATTCGTGTACGTAACGGGCTTTTTCCAGATCATGAACTACCATTTTTACAAGTATTGGAAGTGCACAGTTTGCTGACTGATCAGTGTCTAGTGAAGTGGTTTCACTGCTGCTCAGAAATGTAGGTCAAGGTCTTCCTCATGTTATTAGCAACAATCCAATGTAATACACAAGCCACTAAAAGGCAGGGCTTTGAGACAATTATACCCCAATTTTAATCATGAGGGCTAAATAAAAGCATGTGAAGGTCTTTTAAATCCAGTCCACTGCAGCAATATGGGTTGATGAATTTTGCAACTTTAAAAGTTTTTTCATTTTGTTCTAACTGAGGATTTCATTGTAACCATTTCATTTAATGATTACACTTCTCTCTCTCAATTTATATCAGTCTTCCAATGTAACTCAGAAGGGTGGGTGCACATCCAACCTTATTTCTTCCATAGTGATCTTCAAGAGTCATGTCCACCATGTGTTAGCATTTCACAGGAAGACCATAATAATGCTATTACAGGTGTATTTTCAAGGCAGCGTGGGGACTTGGAAGGAATCTGAGTCCCAATTTATACCCAAGCTATGTCACGAGATGTTTAAAAAGTAAGTTGCCTAATTGGCCAGAAAGTGAGTCTCACATCCAATTAGAGGCAGCAAGTGCCCCATTAGACGTGAGTTGCCTGTTGAGCTCCAGTGGAAAAGACAGACAGCCGCCATTTGGGGGATTGCTGCTGCCTTCTCAATTAGATCATGCAGCACAACAGAAGACCAGATGCTGGAAAGGGAGGA
Organism: Chiloscyllium punctatum; assembly: GCF_047496795.1. Taxonomy (NCBI): domain Eukaryota; kingdom Metazoa; phylum Chordata; class Chondrichthyes; order Orectolobiformes; family Hemiscylliidae; genus Chiloscyllium; species Chiloscyllium punctatum. Next base: position 68,192,042 of record NC_092740.1, read on the forward strand.
CAGTCACCATTTAAAGACATTTAAAGTGCAGCATTGGGCCCATGGCCAGTTAATGCACCATACTGCATGACTGAGGAGCTGGTGTATGGGAGATGGATTCACATTTTTGGATCATTGGAATCTTTTTGGGGGTAGAAGTGACCTGTACAAGAAGGACAGATTGCACCGAAATTAGAAGGGGACTAATATACTGGCAGGAAAATTTGCTAGAGCTGCTCAGGAGGATTTAAACTAAAAGGGGATGGGACCCAAGGAGATAGTGAGGAAAGAGATCAATCTGAGATGGGTACAGTTGAGAACAGAAGCAAGTCAACCAGTCAGGGCAAGCAGGGACAAGGTAGGACTAATAATTAAACTGCATTTATTTTAATGCAAGGGGCCTAACAGGGAAGGCAGATGAACTCAGGGCATGATTAGGAACATGGGACTGGGATATCATAGCAATTACAGAAACATGGCTCAGGGATGGACAGGACTGGCAGCTTAATGTTCCAGGATACAAATGCTACAGGAAGGATAGAAACGGAGGCAAGAGAGGAGGGGGAGTGGCATTTTTGATAAGGGATAGCATTACAGCTGTACTGAGGGAGAATATTCCCAGAAATACATCCAGGGAAGTTATTTGGGTGGAACTGGGAAATAAGAAAGGGATGATCACCTTATTAGGATTGTATTATAGACCCCCTAATAGTCAGAGGGAAATTGAGAAACAAACTTGTAAGGCGACCTCAGCTATCTGTAAGAATAATAGGGTGGTTATGGTAGGGGATTTTAACTTTCCAAACATAGACTGGGACTGCCATAGTGTTAAGGGTTGAGATGGAGAGGAATTTGTTAAGTGTGTACAAGACAATTTTCTGATTCAGTATGTGGATGTACCTACTAGTGAAGGTGCAAAACTTGACCTACTCTTGGGAAATGATGCTGTACATCTCTATGACTCTATGACTCCATAACATTAGAGCATTAAACTCCAAATGTCCTCAAAATGAATCTGGCATTCTGCCATCAACATCCCACAAACTGTCTGGGATCATTAAACTTAAATTCCTAACCGCATTTGCTCCTCAAGGAGCCCTCGAAGTGATAATTGGCAGCAAGCTGTTCCCTCCTCACCAGTACTGCATAGAGTTTGAAACCATTCCACTGGCTTCAGGATGGTGAGGTGATCTTTGAGACCATAAATGTCAAAGCTTATTTGGACCAAAGTTTGACCTCACGGTTATTGAAAAACCTGACTCAGTAATTCAAATTCTGTGCTGTAGTAACATTGATGTGAACAATGATTGTATGCAAATTAAAAGATCTACTGCAAGAAATGTAATACTTGCTGATTATTGAATGTTCAATGGCTTGGGAGAGGACTGCCCTTTTCGGCAAATGCAGATTCTAAATTTCTACCCCTGCAGGGCTTACCTGTTTCTGAATTAACCAGTGTATGTGGAAATGCTGCTCATAAGTTAATCAAAAAGCCCAAGTGATGTTGGAAATAAATTTCAGCTGCTCTCGACACAATATTGGAAAATCAGGATAGGTTAAGAAATAATAATAGCTTGATTCAATTTATAAATCCAGATGACCAGCTGAAAAAGGTATACCGGACGCAGACTGAGATCTATTTTTCAAAAATCAAGCTATATGGTGCTGCAGCAAAAGCCTCATTACTTACTTGGATGCAATAATTGAAGATAATTCTCTGTAAATTGCATGGATATCCTTTTGCAGTAACATTTGCTATGACCTAGGTAATTACAATACAGACAAAATGATAATTATTTTCCTTACTTCCCTAAAATCAAAGTAACTATGATTTCAGCATGTAATTTGATCTTTTTTTGTAATCGGCTTGGTCCTGAGAGAAGTGAGCTTTATATACCCATCTCACTGAATTCATTACAATCCTTGTGTTTCTGTCTCTGAGTATCTTGGCAGCCATTTCAAGAAAAATAGAAAATCCAGAGCCTAGTTCCTGTGAAGTGTGTTTTAGGGTCTTATATCCTTAAATACAAAGAACTACTGCTTTGGGAAATGTTAGCACTCATAATATTTATCCCTTTAAAATAATTATTATGCAATCCTAAGAGCTTTTAATTTCAACAAAGCTGGTTAAATGAAAAGCTTTATTCAAAGAATCATCCAATTCATTTACTGTTCCAATTCCTATAAGTTACAGCATTCCAGACATTTAAGAACATGTACAGTGCACTTCTAATGAACTTTACTTTCTCAGTTAATAATGTCTGGATTATACCACATTTGTGCTATTTAAAAATGTGCCCTAACTCTGTCTCTCAGTAGAAATTGAGATGTTGCATTTTCAATGACAGTGGAAGCTTCCTGATTACTAGCCTCACCTGTAAGGAAGATGATACTTCATTGTGTGTTGTTCATTGCCAACAGAAGTTTCATTTTACATTGTACACAATGTTTAACAAATGCACATCAAAGGTTTCTAGGTTTTTTGATTCATACTCCAGAAAAAGAAAATCACATTCCATGGAAGGTCCTGCAAAATTATAACAATTGTTATTAGCAATTTGCTTCTTGAAGTACAAAGGATTTCTGACTTCTTCAGATCTGTACATAAAATTCATTGTGGATGAGTTTCAATATTTGTTCAAGTCAGGTACCAGTGTTTATCATAATAAGGATCTGCAAGTAACTTGAGCAGAAAATGTAGGAGTGCTATTTGATACACAAAACCAAAAATATACAACTGTATACACTAATTAAGTGAAGTTTGTTATTAGAAGAAGCAATAACTTTGAACTGGGAGCAACTGTCATATAGAAAACAATAAAGCTTGATACCTTGGTGAATTTGACATGGGGTAGTGGTGAAATTGGCCTTGAGCAGATGCAAATTTGCATTTCGTTTACAGTATACTATACCTGATTATCTTAATAGTCAATTCATTAGTTTCTTCCTACTTTCACAAAAGGATCTGATGCTTGCGTACTCCCTTTTAATTTGGTCTTTAATATTGATACATGAAGTTTAAGTTGTCAGTTAGAACTATTAACTGACAAGTTTTTCAGAGAATGAGTATGTCAAGCTGTCATGAACTATGGGGCAAAGGTAAAAAAAACAGAGGTTTCCTGTAATAGGTTTCTCTCACTTACATAGTGCTGGTTTAACATTAGAAAATTTGAAAGAGGCTGTATATTTTAAGTGGAATTTGTATCTAAAATTGATGAAAAGTAGAAGTATTTAGTGATTTGTAACAGGATGAAGAGTAGAAAACAAAGTCGAGTTTGAAGAGGTACACAAGTTTCAAATTTGAATGTCAAAATTAATTACTCTAATATTAAATCATAAAGAGAAAAAAGAGAAAGCAGTGGAAAAGTAAAGACACTGTTCCTATTCTTTCAGTGCTCCTTCACCTCTCCTGTTTTCGAACATGCCGACTTTGAGGAAATTCTCAGTGAATTTAACACAAGGCTCTTGCACCATCACCTAAATTCATGTATTCCTTCTCAGTGCAATGGAAACCAATATTTCTCTGTATGTTTCTCTCTTTCTATTTTCCACATACTTTCAAAATACTGTTTTGGCACTGCTGAAGGACTACTTTGCCTTCTCTGCTGTCCTTTCCAGTCTTGCTGATCTCCTGAATTTTGTGCCTTGGATCTTGACTTACCTATCTTTCCTGCCATCCTCATTCCTAAGCATTGGATATTTACTTCCATTATGGGCAAAATACTGCAGTGCTTGTCATTTTCTTCCATGGACTGGCTAACCAGGAAACTCTCTTGCTCTAAGCAACTATCATCAAACATATTTAAAGGATTTACAGATGTTGTGTAATTTTTAACTTTGTCCATCCCAGTCCAACAATGGCACCGCCACATCATGTTTTAACTGAGGTTCTTGTCATCTCTCTATTCAGGACGTAGCAACAAAAGGGAAGCAGTTCTGAGGAAATTATTGGTCTTTCTGCTTCTCAAATGTCAGATTCTGTATCAGCTTTTCCATCTTGCTTGTCATCTATCATTCTTCTGGCTGTTATTTTATTCTTTCCAAGCCTTGTCCTTGGCATTAGCAGCAAATCAATGAAGATTTAAATTGGGTTAATGTAGCTCTGAATGAATTGCTGAAAAGACAGGACTCGCCATTTCAGTGTTACAATCTACACAATCCTCTCAACCATTGTTCAAGCATATCAAAATTTAAATATGTGTATATGATCCAAGTCTTGATTTATATCAATTTGATATAAGCAATATATTTGACTCTGATCACATATCCATTGCAATGTCTATCTGAATCATATTCTATTCCGATCACAATACTACTGAAGAATCTGTTCAATCTCAAGCTACACACTACTTGCATCCTAGTGAATCTCTCACAGCACACTAAATAACAAAGGGTGTGGTACATTACACAGGGACAGAAGTGATAGACCAAGCACTAACTGTATCAGAAAATCTAGCCACACAAAAACACAGAAACCAATGAAACAGTTTTGATGGAGAATTTCACTCTAATTTGTATTTTAAAAGTAGTGCAAAATATTAATTTAAAATGGATTAGAATTATGCAATTTTTAGGAATCATTGAGGGAAATAACAGTGATTTTAAGTCATACGCTGATAAAGTAGAAGACACAATACTACACAGACCTGAGACAGTTGTCAGCTGGGAATCAACAGAAGGTGTTAACTTGTTGGTATAAACAAGAAAATTACATGTTGTTATGTACATCTTATTTTGGGAAGGCAAACAAATTTGCAAGATAATATTTTTCCCAAGATTCTATTGAAATATTGGTAAGTAATCAAAATCTCATGTTTAATACTTTTGCATTGCAGACGTAACAACTTCATTTCACTTTATGTTCAGGGAAATCTAACCTGGTCAGACTAGCAGGATTTCTAACTTAATACAAAATGCATAACTCATTTTCTAATGCAGTCAGCTCATTTATTCTAAATAACTTTAATATGATGTAGAACAAAGGGACTGCTTTCCTTAGAAAGACTTTTGGTGGTGATTTAGCCTGAGTATTATTACAACTCAGGTAAGAAGGCTGAGAAGGTAGGACAATCATGGTAAACTCAATCAATTTTGGAACAGTGGATCAGACTTGAAGAGTTGAATGGTCTACTCACATTCATCTATGCCTACCTGAATTTAATCCATTAAAACATTCTGAAATGAAACAAATAATTCCAAGTACTTAATTATTTTGCAATCCAACAATTGAAGCACTTCATTTGGGAACATATAAATCCAAAGATCTGTTCATGAACAAAAATGCTAACTTGTAATTGAGACAAGATCTCAATCCAAAACTGACAACAAAAGGTTGTAAAAAACATTTCTATCACACACATTTCCATTCATTTCTGTACTTTTGAATCAAAGTTGGTGCAGGGGAATCCCGGCAGGTCTGATGATATATGTGAAGAGAGAAACAGAGTTATGATGCGAGTCATATTGGATTTTAAATATTAACTCTGCTCCTTTCTCCACAGAGGCTGCCAGACCTGCTGAATTTCCCCAACACATTTCTAGTTTTATTTCAAATATCCAGCTTCTGCAGCACCCTGCATTCATCTGTAATCTTAAAATTGCCTTTGGGAATAAATTGCTTATTTTTAACCAAGATTTGTTTTAAAATCTAGCACAGTTTTAGTTGGGTCACACTGTTGCCACAAAACATTATTAAACAAAATTCAAAGTGTGTTTTGGTCACTGCTCAGTGAGCCCCATAAATAGTTGGCAGCAGGCAGTGATAATTTGTTCTCCATTGTTGATTGGACATATCTTTCCACAGAGTAGTTCCTGAATTCCTTCATCAGCTAATCAGCTGGAACTCAAGACTGAGTAATCATCATTTGGGTTCTGACTTCACAAAAGAGAACACAAATAAATTCCCAATTAAAATCTGATGAATCCCTGCGGGCTGATAATCTACACCTCAAAATATTAAAAGAAATAGCCTTGGGATATTGGAGGAATTGGTGGTCATCTTTCAAAATTCTATAGACTCTGGAGCAGTTCGTATGATTGTAAGGTGGTCAATTTAACCCTACAATTTAAAAAGGAGAGAGAAAAAGAAAAGAGAAAATTAAAGAACAATTAGCTTAATACCATTAGCAGAAAATTTGCTCGAGTCTGTTATAAAAGATGTGATCATAGAACACTTGGAAAGCATTAATGAGATTTGACAAAATCATTATGGTCTAATGAAAGAGTAATTGTGCTTAACTAATTTTTTGGTATTTTTGAGTTGCAACTAACAGAGGAGACATGAAAAAAGTTGTTAGATATGCTATACTTGGATTTCAGGAAAACTTCTAGTAACCTCTATTGATACAAGGCTAGCGGGAATATAGAATTGATGGTTGCCCACTAGAATGGATTGAAATTTGGTTGATAGAGAAACAAAATGTGGAAATAAGTGAGTCCTTTTCTAGGTAGCAGGTGTTGACTAGTGGTGTACCACAGTGATCAATGCTTGGGCCCCAACAATTCACGAAAGACTTGGATGAGGGAACCAAATGGAATGTTTGCAAGTTTGCAAATGGCACAGATCTAGGTGGTATTACAAATTGTGAGGAGGATGCTAAGAGGTTTCAGAGTGTTCCAGACATGTTGAGCATGTGGTAAACACATGGCAGATGTAGATCAATGTGCATAAATATGAAGTTGTACGCTTCAGTGTGAAAAATAGTAATTCACTGAGTATACTTAAGAAAGAGATTAATACATCTTTAGATATTAAAGGCATCAATGAGTATGAAGAGAAAGTGGGAATACGGCATTGAGCTAGTGTATCAATGATGATTATTTTGAATGGCCTATTCCTGCTATTTTCTATACAGCTATCTGTGAAACAGAGTCAACATTTCCATTTTTTCCCTTCATTTCTAATGAAAGGCCATCAACCTAAAATGTTGCCAAATGAGAAAATGCTGAAAAATCTCAGCAGGTCTGGCAGTATCTGTAAGGAGAGAAAAGAGCTGACATTTCGAGTCTAACTGACCCTTTGTCAAACCCTTTGTTCAGCTTTGACAAAGGGTCAGTTAGACACGAAAAGTCAGCTCTTTTCTCTCCTTACAGATGCTGCTAGACCTGCTGAGATTTTCCAGCATTTTCTCTTTTGGTTTCAGACTCCAGCATCCACAGTAATTTGCTTTTAACCTAAAATGTTAACTTGGTTTCTCTCCACAAATGCAGCCCGATCTGTTGAGTATTTTCAGTAGTTTATATACATATTTCAGATTTTCAGCACTGCAGTATTTTGCTTTTGTGTCAAGGATTTAATTCCCACCACCCAGCGTTTTCAGCACATGGGATTAACTCATTCCCAATTGAACTATGTAATGCACTTGTGAATCCATTTAATTATAAACAGCTTAACAGCTACATTTTTTTAAAAACTGTGGACTGTAGTCAACGAACTAAGAATAGAGCACACAGGAAATTAAATTGCTTAGTGTTATAAAATGAAGGTACTTCATGGATAAATGAGGATTGCTGAGAGGAAACACAGTTAACAACACATATTGGGAGACTCTACGCAGGACATGTCATACTAAGATATGTATCAATGACGAACAAGTCACCTATCAAAGGTTTTAAATAATGATGATTGTTGCCTCAAGGTTCATAATCAGCCAACCTGCAGCACATATCCAGGAGACTACACACACCAGTCTCTATTTGTTTTTGCTCACTCAACAGTGCCAGCACGGAACTGTCTCTACTCACTGGAACAATACATCAGAATGTAGTGGAGCTGATATGCAGGTATTGCGCAATGTAAAATTGCACAGATAAAAACTGGAGGTGAAGAAGGTTTCAGATTCCAGCATCCACAGTAATTTGCTTTTAACCTAAAATGTTAACTTGGTTTCTCTACACAAATGCAGCCCGATCTGTTGAGTATTTTCAGTAGTTTATATACATATTTCAGATTTTCAGCACTGCAGTATTTTGCTTTTGTGTCAAGGATTTAATTCCCACCACCCAGCATTTTCAGCACATGGGATTAACATTAAAACAAAACTCTGCTGGAGATAATGCAACTTGCAGCCAGAGAGACTGTGAAGTGATGAACAGAATGGAAATAAACCCATCCAGCAGCCAGACTTGCATCTAGTGTTATGTCACTCTCAGGATGTCAGTATACCTTTAAGAGATCAGGACAACATCATTGTACCATAGCATGTGACCTAAGGGTATAAAGTTCCCAGACTCCATCTTAACTTGAATAACATGAAGCATGGCACTCTATTGTAAGCATGCTTTTTTGTTTAACTTAATGGATTAATTTTAACATAGACAGTTACGTGTTAGATGTTTATCTACTAGTTAACTGTAATAATTGCCTGTTGGACTTTTCAATCCAATAATATCCACCTCCAGTTTCCACGCTACAAGGATTACATAAACATTGCCAGTTTGGATAAATTACTGTGCTTGAGCAAAGACACACAATGAAAACAGTAGTGGCTGTCCATAAAGAATCTAATATCTTGATGCCAGGTATTTAGAAGATTAATTGAAAACCAACTAGACAGTAGCATTGGACAACAGAGAATTTGCACAAAAGGAAAATTCCTGAATCTTAGGTAACATCAGTTTTGAGGAGCACAGTCAGCCCTAGAGATCTGTAGATAGGTTATGGACCACTAATAAGACAGAGTCAATTTATTTTGATTACATTGAAAAATATTTCAGTTAAAAGAATTTCTAAGATTGACTTCATCAAAATGAAGAAAAGTATAAAATAAAGTGCATTTCTGGGCTACACACAATACTCATGCAATGTCACACAGTAACTGGATGATGGAACATTCTTGGTAATATCTTCCCAGGTCCTGAATGTCATGGATTATGAGTGAAATTTGGGAAAATCACATGAGAAGTTGAGAGAGGCCTTACACAATGTCTAGAGCAATAAGATGTGTTTTCCAAATAGATTCCGGGAATCAAGACAAGATCCTCACAAATGAGTGGCAAAAGGCTGCTACTAGGATTATCGCTTATTGTCAACCTCATCATCACCTATTCTCACCTCATTAATATGAATATTCTCATTTGCCCACCGAATATCTCATTCTAAGTAACAAGAATTCCCAATGTTGAAATCAGAGCAGATAGCATGCAATTCGCTCCTCCAGACCTCCAACTTGGACACATGGCACCAACATCCATGCTCATGTTCAGTAGCCACATGTATCCCATGGTTACAGCTGCTGGCATCGGATTCCTTCCAGCATTTAACCAGGTGCAAGACTGCATTTTTAAATGTGGCACCATGCCAAGGATGACAGTAAATGTCAGGGTATCTCAGCAGTGGTGAGTATTTCTGTCTTGGCAGCTGGGACAATCTGGAGAGCAACAAATGAGAGGAGGGCCAAAGGGCATGGTACTAGGTTAATGTGCAAGTTTGGGATGGTAGCATGAGAAAAACTAGTTAAGCTTTTCAGAGACAAACCCTCCATGAACCTTGACAATAGTGACACTATGCCAAAATATGAAAAGATTCAGCCCTCTGTTCCTGACAGTCAATGCAAACTGACTGTCTCATAACAGCTTCACTGTCTGTGTTAAAGAAAGAGTCGTTTTAGTGTACACTGACAGGAGGTCAAGAACTCACAGCTTACAGTGGACAGTGCTCATTTTTCAGTGGAATCGTGAATTGCAGAAACATTGCCATTAATTGGGCATCCAATGATGCCTTTACTGAATTAGGTTCAAAGTCACACAACACCAGGTTATAGTCCAACAGGTTTAATTGGAAGAATACTAGCTTTCGGAGCGACGCTCCTTCATCAGGTGATAGTGGAGGGCTCAATCCTAACACAGAATTTATAGCAAAAGTTTACAGTGTGAAGCTATAAATTCTGTGTTAGGATTGAGCCCTCCACTATCACCTGATGAATGAGCGTCGCTCCGAAAGCTAGAATGCTTCCAATTAAACCTGTTGGACCATAACCTGGTATTGTGTGACTTTTAACTTTGTACACCCCAGTCCAACACCGGCATCTCCAAATCATGGTTACTGAATTAGAACTGCATACACTCTTTGTGGAGTTGTTTTTTTTTAATAGATCCAACAATGAATATTCCAAGAAAAGAACTCTAAAGATCTTACTGTTCATTGGCAAAGGGGGCTTTCACAGAATTAATTCACCCTGTCTTTACGTTGATGATCAGAAAGATTCAGAAAACATTCTCAAATACCAGCTCAAGGTAAGAATTAACTTCCTGATAACAGACTCCAAGTCATGTCACACAAATAGCAACCCTGGAAGTCTGTTAACTAATATTTCAGACAATGCTGCATTAAAGGCCATGAGTGTGACTTTGACAATCATAGAGATCTCCAGCACAGAAAAAGGCCCTTTGGCCCATCAAGTCTGTGCTGGTCAAAAACGAACACCTAACTATTCTAATCCTATTTCTGGGACATGGCACTTCTATAAATACATGTGACAAAAAATCATTCAATTCAAGTGCGCATCTCAATATTTTTCAAATGCAATGAGGGTTTCAGATGAATTGTCAGAGGTTCATTGGATTAGTCATCATCTCCACACTAATTAAATAGCAATTTATTGTCATGTGTATTTTTACAAAAAAAAGTGAAAAGTTTTATAAATCGCCATGCCATAGCACCAATGACAGAAGTCATAAATCAGAAGAGAAAAAGCAAAGGTTCATCAGAGTTTAGTTAATGGCTCCTGGGTTCAGGGTACACTAGGAAATCAGGCTAAAACCGGCACACAGAGCTGAGCCAAAACCATCATGCTGGACCAGGCTGAGATCGCCCCTCTTTGCCGAGACCAGACCTCCATGCTGGGCCTTTGGAGAACTGGGTAGCTGTTCTGAAGCAAGGAGAAGATCTCCACGCCAAGACGTGAGCTCCATGTTAGAACCAGACCTTCACACCTGGCTGTTGGAATACCTGAAACCACAGAAGAAGACCTCCACAATGGGCCAATACCTCCACGTTGGGACAAAAGTAACAGTCTGAGGCATTCATTGAGGATGGATGCAAGTGTGAATCCATACAGACAGACCAACAACAGTGACATGCTTCCGATGCAGCCGGCATTATTGTTACAGTCACTAATGTATACCAAACCTACAAAATCTGTAACAAATGCTGTTGACTATACCTATCCAAAAGATGTCCAGTTTTTCTTGATATCTGTAAAGCATATATATGGAACCAAGGGGCATGGGACACATGTTTGCTAGTTCCAAAGGCCAAGCCAGACCTTAGGACAACCTGCAGGTGACCAGCTTCACTGACAGCAAGGAAAGGATTAAGAAAACACTCAAATACCATCTCGATGAGGTTTAATGTCAACAAAGCGAAAGGCTATTTTCAGAACATAACCAAGTGTACCATAATGTTAACCTGACACACAATGTCAACAGAATAGCAACACCAAAAACCTTTCAAACCATCAATATCACATGTCCTGAAAGGGCAGGACACCACACACTAAAATCTGAAGTTGACATGGAAGCTCGTGCCAACATTCACCCATACATATCCCTTAGCAAATGGTGCTCCATGGCACAGCCTGTGAGAAACTGTCTCATGATGTACAACAGATCATCAATTCCATGCACTGGCAGAACCAGTGCTCATCTTGGCTTCCCGAAATCTCCTGCCATTGGATATCAACAGTCCAGCAGCATGTACAGAGCTAGGTATTGTCACAATTCATGAGATTCAAACATTGTGTCATGTGTAGTCTGGTCTATCAAAGTCAAATCAGCCAGCCAATCAACGTAAAGGCCATGATTTTGAAGCTAATATAGCCATGTACCAGATGACTACATGCTGAGCAGATTACCAACCCGCACAAAAATATTCCTGCTGATCTATACATTAATGCTCTAAACTATGATGTTATAGATGTTCTTAAGAAAGATTTGGTATACTTTGGTCAGTGTCAATGTGAGCAATTATAGTAAACAACTGCAGATAAGCAAATGGAAGTGTTGGAAATGATCATTATCCAGTGATATCCTGACAGTATTAAAGAGAAGATGCATTCATTTTGGCTACACATTGAAGAATTTAATATATCATGACATCATTTTCAAGGGTGAACAAATCCCAATAGCAAAAGCATTACACCAAGATATTATGTCCATGTTACATCAGAAAGACATGGGTATTGGATACAGAAGATGACTAGCACATATATTTGTGTACTGTCCAGGGTTGAAAGAGAAAATTCAATCACTTATGAATGCAGGTGAGGCATGACAAATATATCAACCCAGCAGCAGAGAAAGCCACTGCATCCACACAATGTTTCATCTGCTCCATGGACTGTCATAGCAATATACTTACCCACAGTCCATGGGGAAGACTGCATCCTTTGTGATGGAGTTTTAAAATTTCCCATTATTTGACGATTTACCAACATCAAGCATAACTTTTTTTAACTTGATGAGGGCTACTTTCAATTTATTTGATGTACTGCATCAGAAGTTGTCTGACAATGGACTGCAATACACTGGCTAATTATTTAGAAACAGTGTACTAAGTGGGGAATGACTCATCACATCCCCATTACTCACACAGAAACAGTCGAGCTGAACATACAATACATATTATCAAATCAATGACGATCAGGTGTCAAACAACAAAATAAGATTTTCACATGACATCGCTCTATTTTCATGGAAAACAAATCACAAAGGGATTATCAGACCCAGCACAATTTATGCTTCAAAGGCAAGATTGAGCAATCTTGTCCAGCAATCAAATGTTGAGCGATTCTGAGACAGAGAACATTCTTTTTCAAATAAGAAAAAAATACATCATGAGCAAACAGATAGAGAACCAGCAAAACTGCACTCTAGTTTAAGAACAGAAATTAGACATACAAATACTTGGATAGTAGCAAAGGTTTCAAGAATATCCAAGCACTCGAGATCAAACAAAGTAATTACTGATCATGGGACTTCATTACAAAGCAACAGAAACTAGCCCAGACATCATACAGCACACCAATCATGCATGAAGAGAGTGAGGAAGGACAGTCCAATAATGATGATTACATTGCGAGGTTGATTAACAGCAAATAATGGAAAGACAGCCAAAGTTGTCAAGCTAGTGATACAGAAAACTGTATCTCTCCTGATCAGGACAAGTTGTCAAACTCAAAAGCATTGCATTGGAAGTCTGAAATGCTAGTTCTGTAATTGCTGTGTCATCTGATTATTTATTTATTGAATTGACAATATGTGCCTATGTATAGCCTCATGTATCAGTTTGGGATAAATTTCTACTCTTGGAAAAAGTGGATGTTGTGTTATGTGTGAGTCAAAATGCTACTATACCTTTAAGAGACATGCTCAGGACATCATCGCTGTATACTATCGTGTGACCTGAGGGTATAAACGTCTTGTAGTCCATCTCACCTCGGATCACTAATCGTGACTCTCTACTGAGAATATGCTGCTCTGTGAAAATTTTTAGCTGAGCATTAATGTACAGAATTATTTGCATGAGGAATGTAATGTTTGTGTGTAATGGCTGAACTAAATGTCTACTAGCTTCTACAATACCATGATATCCACACCTTACATTACAAAGAATAGCATTAGCATTGCTGCATCAGGTAAAACACGCTTCTGTAGGCAAATTTACACCAACATTCATCAGGACAATACACAGGAATACACATGTAAAGTTAAACAGAATGTTTACACTATATTATTGGGCAAGTAGATTCTGATTTTGGTGGAGACATTGCCATGAAGAATTGCCTACTTAGATGAAGGCTGTCAATTAACTGCCAGGCCTTGATTACATTTATATGAGACAGGTTGACTCTGATAATTCAAGGAATGAATTTGAAAATGGCCGTGATCTGTTTTGCTAAGTTGAAACAGGTGCAACACATGCACATGTTCTCTCTGCAAAGAACAAGGTCCTATGTATTATAATATGTAGCTTCCAGTATTCACAAGCACATTACATTGAGCCCCTGACTGGTGATCTTACATTGGCTTTGGAGGGATTATCAAAGAAACCATAGTAATTATTGTAATGCATTAGTTATGTCGTGTGCATCAGTGGTAGATGAAATGGTTGTTGCCACAAATGATTGAGTAGATTGGTTTAGCCTGAATGGTGTTGAGCTTCTTAAGTGCTGCTGTAGCTGTAACTGGAGGGCTGTAATCATGACATGAATCTTAGACGTGGTGAATAGACTTTGGGAAGTTGGTTGCTCAGATTATTACTGCAGAAATTCCAGCCCCTGACCTCTCTGAGAGCCACAGCATCTGTGATTCTATGATTCGATGTGGCTACTTCAATTGAATTTCTGATCATTTCTGATCGTAGTATGTTGAACATCAAAGTAAGACCCTTACGCTGTATGTTGTTGGCCCACCAAGCCAAACAAAGAATCTCAGCTGAATCCCTGCCCTCACCCTGAACTTGCACCTCTCTCCAGTTTCTCCTCTATATCTCCTCAGGCTCTCTCTATGCTAATCATAACAATAAAACATCTTCTGTTTCCTCAACATTATTCCCATTAAACTGCCACCCAACTAACCCTAATCCAACTGATCCCATTTTAGTTGACATTGTAAACAGTTTTCTCTCTTTAATTACTGCCTGTTTTCTTCACGACGGCTGTCATCACCTTTTCCTGAAAACATAAACAACTCCTGTTCCCACCATTTTTGCAAGCTGCTGTCCATTTCCAACTTCCCTTTTTTCCTCAAAAGTCTTGTGACATATTTTTTCCTCCCAGATCAGCAGCATTCTCTATCAACGCTCCATACTTTACTCCTTCCAAGTCAAGTTCCTGGCATTGCCACAGTCCTAAAACAGTGACATCCAATGTGACTTTGGAAAAGATAAAATAATTTTCCACAAGCTCCTCCATTTGTCAGGAGCTTTTAACACAGTTGACCGCGGCAACCTTTCTCTGATGCCTATGCTCTGTAAGCCTGGTGCTACTCACTCATGTACTGCCATTCTTATCTATTATTGGTAGTTCCTGCAATGACCTCTCTTCCCACTCCTGCATTGTTGACTCTGTTTTCCTCAAGAGTTGTTACAATTGCCATCCTTTTTATTTTTCATATGCTTCCCCATAGTTTCATCAGAAAATACAGCTTCAGTTTTCACATATTAAGAGCACTCACTTTACCTCACCCTACGTCTCTCAAATCCTCCACTATTGCTAAATTATCAGACAGCTTGTCCAAAATTCAGCATTGGATGAGCAGAAATTTCTTGCAATTAAATATTGAGAAAAATAAAACAATAGTCTTTGGTCTGAGCTATTAACCTGATACTTAGCTATCAACTCCATCTCATAGGGTAATTGATTCACAGCAAACTAAACTGTTTCCAATCTTGAGTGTTATTTATCTGACCCTGATATGTTGTTCTAACCATATACCCTCTCCATTAAGAACATATTTCAACTACTGTGAACATGTTTTTTATTATCTGCAAGTTTGATTCTCCCAACATATTCCTGTTTGTCACATATTCTGGCTTCCAACACACAGACTCTGCCACAATCATCATCACTTCTGTTCTTGTCAATTTACACTCACTTCCAGTTAAACAATGACATGATTTTAAAATTCTCATTCTTGTTTTCAAATCCCATCATGTTATCACTGATCTCACTGTTTTAGTAATCTCCTCCAGCCCTACGAATCCTGCTGAATATCATGTACCTGCCCCTCAGTTAATGCATCTATACTCCTCCACATTGGACAACACTTGCAGAAAGCACTGCAGGTGGAAAGGGCACAGAATGTACTCTGGGTGGGGGACTTCAACGCCCATCATATCAGTGGCTTGGCACCAGCACCACTAACCAAGTTACCTAAAGGACATGGCTTCTTGACTGGGTCTGTAGGCAGATGGTGAGGGAACCAACATGAGAGAAAAAGATATTTGACCTTATCCTCACAATCTACTTGCTGCAGATACATCTGTCTGATTCATTTACTATTTCCCTATTTTCCATTCACAATTTCATAGACTGAATCTGTCTGCAAGAAAATGTTCTCTTTCCTTTCCTGTTTTTAAGTATCTGTAGAAAATCTTACCGTCTGTTTTTATATTTCTAGTTTCCTTTCTTTCCTATTCTAATTTTTATTCCTTGTTAAGCTTTTGCTCTTTATATCCTGTCCAATATTCATACCAGTCTCTCACTTAAGTGGAATTATTCACTTTCCCTGTCAGTTTGATGCCATCTTTAACTTCCTTAGTTAACCTTCCCTTCCCTTCTAAATTTCTTTCTCAGTGTGATGCCGATTTGCTGAGCATTCATAAATATCTTTTTAAATAACTACCATTGTATAAATATTAGAGTATAAGTGCAGAATTAGGCTAGTTAGCCCATTGAGTCTGCTCCACCATTCAGTCATGGCTCATATGTTTCTCAATCCAATTTTCCTGCCTTCTCTATGCAACCTTGACAAAACTATAAGATATAGCATAAAACCATAAGATATATGTTGCTCTATGCCTTAACATAATTTCTCAGTTCACTTTAGCTTCATACTTTCAAAATTGACCTTATTTAAGTTCTCAACAGTATTGTTCAATTCACTTTTCTATCCTCAAACTGAATACAAAATTCTATTACTTTATAATTACTGCTACCTAAATGCATCCCCATGAGGTCAGTAATTAAATCTATTTCATTGCACATTGCCTGTCTAGTATAGCCTGCTCTGGTCAGTTATAGAACAAACTGCTCTAAGAAACTGCCTCAAAAAGGGTCTATGAACTCATCAAGAAGGTTACCCTTGCTAATCTGATTCATTCACTTTGTATGTAATTAAAATTGTCCAGGGCTATTGTTATATTTTTCTCTAAAATCCAAATTATTTCTTCTTGTATTTTCCATCCTACAGTACCATTGCAATTAGAGGACATATAAACCTTTCCAAGTAACTTTTTACCCTTTTATTTTTTTCTCATCTCTACTCAAATCTATTCTATGCCCTAATCTCCAGAATGAAGGTCGTCTCTCCCTTTGTACCAAGGCCATTGTTAAATAACAATAGAAATAACTCCTTCATGTTGACAGAAATACTTGTCCTTCCTGAATGCTATCTACTCTTGAATGTTTAGGTTCGAGACTTTGTTATTTTTATGTTTCTGTAATACATTGTATGTCATTATTTATATTTACACTGTCAATTCTTCTGTTTCATGAATGACAGGTGCATTCAAGTACAGAGCATTTAGTTGTGATTTTTCACTGTACTCGTAATCTCAAATCCTGTCTAATTTTGCCCTCTTCAATTTGTACATTCTGCTTCTTCCTGTCATCCTCTGATCATCGTTTCCCTTACTCTCCTGACTTGCCTTTTTGTTAATGTATGAAAGGTTTCCGAACTTAATCACTTGCCTCCACTATTTTTAAATATGAGGGTCATGATTTGTAATTTCTCTGAGCCAATATAGATTGGTCACATACAATTGTTTTGTGCCCACTTTATCTGCATAATTGTATCATTGGCCCAAGCAGTTCCACCATTGATGTCTGCTCTTCCAAGGTGATTCTGGCCTCTCAGTCAAAAGGAGATTATTAGCGTTGTGTGTCAATCAAGGTACAAAGTTAAAAATCACCAGGTTATAGTCCAACAGGTTTATTTGGAAGCACTAGCTTTCAGAGCATTGCTCCTTCATTTGGTGGTTGTGGAGTATACCAATTTTTCACTTTATCCTCCTCAGCCCAACACCAACTCCTCCACATCATGGCAATCAAGGTACAGACAGCCTACACTGATTTAAAGCAGACGGTATCTTAAAGAAAAGCCATACATAAATATTCCTGCAATGTAAATTACACCAAAGTGAATACCAGAGTAGAGAGAAGGTTCTAAAGTACTGAATTTGACTCTGGTGGTATTGGTAGTGCAGATAAGCAGGAAGAAAAGCGCACTTGTTTCATGGTCATTCTGGAGATCCTCAATGACCATCTTCAGAAGAGAATGGGAACAAATGACCAAGATGATCAAGTACTGAATTTACCACAAAGAATATAAAGAATCCACATGAAAAGAAATCACCTGTGAATGTTCCTTCGTATGATCTCGAACACCATCAGCCTCTCATGTTGCTCAATGCACAGCACCATTATCCATATACTCAAAAACACTTTCTCACATTCATGATTCAGACCTAGTATCCAGGTGGCCCACCTCACCCTCACACAACTGCCATCCTCATATCCAACTCTCACAATCTCCACACACCTCCAGTTATTCACGAAAGCAGGGACACTATCCAAACAGGTGCAACACAATCACTGGCATTCTTCCTTCTTTCTTGCAGGATGAGCTGTCCTACAATAGAATGAAAGAGGGCTCAACTGGCTTGGGACAAGGACTTCTGCATCTCCTCAGGTTTGTGGAGGAGATTGTTCTCCTCTCATGGAACCAGTTGGAGTCGGGCCCATAGCACTTGACATTGCACAGAACGTTTAAAATAATGCTACGTTCTTGTCCTGCATCCCCTCTCAACTCCCACCTCACCTTCATCCTGCTACCTAACATGAATTACAAGCTGTAGATGGTAAATGACTATGAACCTCATTGGAAGTGAAGATTGGATCTGTCAGGTCACTGGCCACAGGAGACTGACAGAAGATCTTACACAGCAGTTGAACGTATAATATGGAATTCAGGAGTTAAAATACAAAAAATTGTTGATTAAAAACATATTCATATAATTTATTGGACTTGTAAATCATGGGATTTTTCAGATAAAAACAAATTAAACCATCAAACCATGACTGTTTCATTGCTTGATCCTCTCCTTAACCAATCAATAATCACTGAATTCTATTATCTCTACAATACTGCCTCAGAGAAAAGAAACATTTTTCATTAAATGTTTCATTTTGTTAGATTATATAAATGCACAATGTTGAATGAGGTAACCTGAACGTAAACAGTTAAAATAATCATCTGCATGAACATTTATTGCAATTCATATTAAAAGAGTCTTGTTAAAAGCATAGATTCCTCTTATATTAATAGCAATGTGTTGAGAATTGTGCATTTCTATTTGACAGACAAGAGATCCTTATTATGAATAAAGGTCATTAAAACTGCTTTGCTAAAAGCTATCTGGTTAAAACCAGTCTGTTCCTGAATGCTGTCATTTAATATAATAGGTGACATTCAAATCCTACTGTGGGCTGTGAATATTTGCTATTATATTACTATAACTAAAGGAACAATAAGCCCACGCATGGAAGGGTCTTCAATCTTCTGACAATTTAAATTAAATGGATTTCAGATTCTGTCTTTTATTCTACTTTGTATTTGAAGTGCAGGCTTTTGTTCATCTCCTTCTATCTTAAGGTTTTACATTTCTAACTTTTTAAATGCAATATAAATGATTTCTATTATAATTGCATCAATGTAAGTATATGGCCTAAGCACTGTTCTTGACAAAATCAATACCTCCATTACACTCCTTTTGTTTGTTAATTCCTATGAGTGGATGTAATTCCATCGATGCTTGGTCAGTAAGTCAGCCTGCGAAAATATTGTGGTCAATCCACTATGTCACTGTTGTGATCTGTAGATTCAGTTCTGGCCTCTCAATGTGAAACATTGCATGGCATATTGTAAATATATATCCAGGCTTGACTAATCAGCACAAACTAAATATTAATGGATGCTTATGAATGTCAGGAGGAGGAATGGTATGGTCATAGAAAATGGGAGAGTTTGTCTGTTCTAAACAGTGAAAGAGTTCAATAAAGAACAAAAACTGCATTTTCTTGAAAAGAAAACAGAAAGAATTAAAGTTTACAATTGATCATTATCATTAGTAAAGAGGGAAAGTAAATTAATATTCTGGATAAAACCTTTTCATGGGCCTGAAGTTCAAACAGAATAATCCAGTTGTGGCTGCTACAAACTGCCCAGAACTGGTCGGTCCAAGGTGGGCCTAAGGTACAAGCCACAATCAAGGACGCTTTTTACATGGAGTCAGTGAGTTACAGGTGCCTGCAGGACATGCTCAGGCAGCTTGCCAGTGTCAACAATTCGAAGTTTGAATTTCAGACTCTTTCATCCCTTGGAGACATCCTGAAGAAATTTCTAGGGTAGTTCCTAGCACAGGATGATAAATCAATGCGAATCAATAGTTTTGCTATGACGTAACTGACATACATTACGCTCAATTTTTACTCAAAGTAACATGGCCTAAAGTCCTCATGCAGGCTGCTGCTTTAATTTATTGCACATGTGAGGTAATACTAAGAAATTAGAGTGGCACACTTAAGCAAATCAACTGCACACTCCAAAAAGAAATTAGAGGCTATCTGGGTTTTAATCCCAGCTTTTAAGTTAGGTCTGTGCTTGCTGTTTCCCTCCAGTAATAAAGGCAAAGACCAATAACTAGTCACCCCTAGCATCTTTTCATCCTGGACCTTTTTTTGAATGTCTGACATCAAATCATTCATGGAAAGTGAGGTCACCCAGACTCTAATAGGCCTAGCACTTACAACTGCATTGTTCAATCCCAGCTCTCAGATTTTAGCCATTCTTTCATAATAGTATCTCTACAGCTATTAATCTATTCAACCACATACATGCAACACAATGTTGACATGCATCTTACATTAGAATTTGCTCAGGATGTAGGTTTGCCAGGTTGATGTTGGTGGTCTTCAGGAACTTCACCCAAGAATTTCTGAAGACCATCAAAGACATCAAGATAGAAGGGGATGAAATAATGGCTCCCTTTGACGTAACAGCCCTGTTCACATCCATCAACATCAACCTGGCCAAGGAAACATTGACTACACTATTAGAAGACCCAAAGACACATCCACCAAATGCCACCAACTTCATCGCAAGGACATTATCGTCAAGCTAGTGGACCTATGCCTTACCTCCCACTTCACCTTCAACAACAAAATCTACGGACAAACCAATGGAACACCCATGTGATCTCCGATTTCAGGGTTCTTAGCAGAGACAGTTGCAGAGATTCAAACAAACAGCTCTGCTAACCATTCAACCCAAACTTTGAGTCCGCTGCATGTATGGCACCTTTGTTATCACTGAACGAAACAAATTAGAGGAAATCTTCAAGACCATCAATAATATCCTTACTGGCATAAAATTCACTAAAGAGGAAAAATCAACAACAAACTGCCATTCGTGGATGTCGCAGTAGAGTGAACAGCCAATGGGGAAATTCAAATCAGCTTCTACAGGAAAGCAGCACATACAAACCAAATATTGAACTACAGAAGTAATCACCCCAACATCTGCAAATGAAGCTGCATCGGAACATTAATCCTACGAGTCACCACACACTGCAGCACAGAGGAAATATGCAAAGCAGAGGAAAATCACCTATACAGTGTATTCAAAAAGAATGGGTACCCAACGAACACAGTCCACAGATTTCTCAGCAACAAACCCAAACAAACAGACAAAACACAGCCAGAAATCCTAGCCACTCTCACCTACATCAAAGACATCTTGGAAATAACTGCCAGACTACTCAGACCCCTTGGCATCATGGTAGCCTTTACTAACCCACCAACACACTAAAACAGCAGCTAATGAACTTGAAAGATCTATACAGACAACAAGCAAAACTAATGTCATTTACAAAATTCGTGCAAGGACTGTAAAAAACACTACATTGGACAAACAGGCAGAAAACTAGCCACCAGGATACATGAATATCAACTAGCCACAAAACGACATGACCCTCTCTCACTAGTATCCTTACATACAAATGAGGAAGGACACCACTTCGACTGGGACAACACATCCATCCTAGGACAAGCCAAACAGAGACATGCACAAGAATTGAAAGAAGCATGGCATTCCAAACGGAACTCTATCAACAAACACATTGACTTGCTGTTGCTCTGCAGAAATTTGTAGAACTTAATTGGTATTATTTTGTTTACTTGTCATTCAATAACCTGTTATCATTCACATGTTAATCCAATATGACCTGCCTACACTGGCTGATATATAGCTTTTACAGAAATATTGAAAACAAGAGCAGGAATACCCCATTCAATATGATCATGGTTACTCATCCAACTCAATGCCCATTCCCACTTTCTCCTAATATCTTCTGATTCCTTTGGCCTTAATAACTATATGTAACCCCTTCTTGAAAATATCCAATGTTTTGGCCTCAACCATTTTCTGTGGCAGAGAATTCCATGTGCTCAGTCCGAAATGGCCTTTCACAGTCCAAAACACAACACACTTTCCTCTATACTATTTTTAATAAAATTTTCACTCTTCCCATCAAAATCACAGTAATAATTAGAGTTCTAATGCTTTTCGATTTTAAGTTTCTTCTGATTTTCCTTGTTCTGTTGTCTATTTGCCCTAATTTCTCTAAATTTTCTGTCTTAAATAAATTCTGAGGCCCTCCCAGGATACAAAACCTGGGTATAAATTACTCTTCTGCCCTATGACTGTCCCTTCAAACTTTAAGAGACCCTATTTGTAATGGTAGCAAATGTTCACTGTTGAGAGCTGAGAGCTCTTTTTTTTACCCTATTGCCTTGCCTTTCAGGTCTTTGCACAGTTTTCCTACAGCTTGTCCTCTTTCCCCCATGGATATCTATCATTATTGCTGGACCCTTTCTCACTGCCCACAGTGCCTGCTACATTAAGGCCTCTGTTGCTTTCTAACTATGGCCAACTTTTTCTCTTTCCCTGGACCAAACAATTGTCACTGTACCTCTTACCAGCTTCTTGGTGAACGTTTGTCTTTGAAGTGCTAAACACACCTTGTTTTTGCTCCCATGATGCTGCACAGAAGATATACAGAATACATTTGCTCCCTTTGAACACTAATGCAAAACTTAGTTGTCTCCACCCAAAGGCAGTAGGACATCGTGTGATTGGATGGAGGTCAATGTAATATGAGCATTTAACTCCTTCAGAAGCATTACCATATACAACATCTGTGACATGAAGGGGAGGCAGTGGCACAAAGGCAATGTGACTGGTAGGGATCCAGAACCTAGATTCATGCTCGCAGGACATAGGTTCTCAAAAAATCTAGAATTAAAAGCTAGCTTCATGGTAACCATGTCACCATTGTTGATTGTTTCAAAAATCAATTTAGTTCACTTATATCCTTTAGGGAAGGATATCTGTTGTCCTTCCTTTGTCTGGCCTACATGTGACTCCAGGCACACAGTAATTTAGTTGACTCTTAATCGCCCTCTGAAATGGCTGAACTAGCCATTCAGTTCAAGGGCAATTGGGATTAGGCAGTATATGCTGAACCAGCCAGTGATGCCCACATTTAATGCAAAACTTGAAAAAAGTTAATTCAGCTAAATCAGAACTAGCTCATCAATGCCAGTTGAATGGTGGACACGAGGACTATGTGCCATCGTATTCATTGAAGACACAGTTTGAAGCTCAGGCCCTGTACAAGCACATATTTGTTGATGACACACTGGATAAGCTGATAACATGCGAATATGTTGCACCCACTATCACATATCCCTTAAATCCTCTAGTAATGAAAAATCTATCAATCTCTGTCTTGAGAATGTACAAAAACTAAGCATACACAGTTCTCTGTGGTCAAGAATTCTAAATTACAATTAGTATGAAAACATTTCGTCTCAGTCCTAAAGTAAGTCGATTATTTTGTAACAGTTACTCCTAGTTCTAAACCTCTCTGCCTGGTCTCTAGGACCACTCTACCTAAATCCCTTTTATTCTGTAGGATTTTACAATGCCACCAGGGAGTGGGCTGGAATGTGGGCCAGGGATTTGGAGGTGTAAAATTCAGTGTGAAGATGGCTGGGAGGAGTCATTTCACATTCATGCCATCACTGGGATTTTACCAATGCCAAAACAGCTAGCAACTTTACAGCCTACCTTAGGCTATTTGATTCCTCCCTCTTATCATCTTACTCATTTTCTCATCTTCATATTCAATTAATGGCCAGTGAAGGTTCTCTTTCCATTGCCATTGGTGATTTACCAGAGGTGGGAGGCAGTTGAGGAAAATGGTCAATAAAAGGTCATGGCTTGACAGGCTCTAGAACAGTGTCCACCTGATAGGCACTATGTGACCCACAGACTGACCCTCGCCCAACCCTGCAAGTGTCCTAACTACCTTAGTGTGTAACTTGTCACTCTAGCCACTCTTTCCAATTGCCAGGATCTACCTGATTGGCCTCAATGAGTCCCATCCACACTTTCCTCCACTCTAAGTATTTTCTCTGATGACCATTCCTGGTACCTTGTAGGATTTGCCACTTTTACTGGTATGTGGTACTGAGTTGTTTAAGCTAGTTCACTGCCACCAATCTTCCTTTTTTCCTAGGCCCAGCTAGTGATTAGTGGTACAGTATATAAACCACCAAAGTGCATCTACAGAAATATACACTTCCTAGATAACAGGAAGATTTATTATGTTAGCAATGAGTATAATTTATTGGTCATGAATTGCAAGCACTTTATGGAGCTGGTATAGACACAGCTTCAACCTGTGAAAGCTAGAGGTGAACTTCTTGTCTCCAGCCAAAGGTTACATGCCGCTTTAGTAAAATAGGAGCAGGCAATGTAACATGGATATTAACGCCTTTCAGAGCCATTATCTTATACAATTCATCCCTCCAAACTTTTATCCCTATGCTTAACTCATTGTACAATTTTATTTTAACTGTATTACATTTGCCCCGCTCCATCTTCCCCAATTCTTTAACTTCACAAATGCAGGAACTCTGTTTGTTTTGTATTGTTCTCAGAACACATTGCTTTTGGACTTAGAAGAATTGTAGGTGTCTAGCTTGAAGACTGTTAACCTTGTTTCTGATCTGTGCATTAAGACTCCACTGAAAAATCATTTACTTCTTGGATATCACTCACGAAGGATATCATTCTTCCTGGACATTTATTTTGATACATTACCTTACCGAGAGAACTCTTCGTCCTCTGAACTTCCTTACGGAAAGAAGCTGTTTTGTTGGCATGAATACGTTCTTCCTCATTGTATCCTGGTTTTCAGGATCAGGCCATCACTTTCTAATTAGAAGAGGCAGTTTCTCTTTCTTGTTTGCAGTATCTCAGATGCTAAGACAAGAGAGTTTCTTCTTGACTGTGTCTTTGGAAGTTGGATCATTGGAAGTTGGCCTGACTCCTATGGAGCCATTTACAGCTTACTTTCCTTGAGACGTTGCTTAGACTGAATGTCTTCAGTCACCCCTTGTGGTTGCTTGACTGGCAAAGTGAAACCTTTCAGATTCTCTGTCAAGTTACAAACGGATTTGAACCCATGGATCATGCCATGGGATGATGCTTGGTGATGAACAACATGAAGGCTGTTCACTGTCAGCGGCAAGCTGAAGTCTCCAGTACCCAAGCTGACTTGCAGTTTGACATTTCTTGACACCTAGCCTGTTTGGGGCATTTGGTAAGATAGGAAACTGAGTATTAATGTGGTGAGCTCGGCCATTAATAAGGCATGAACAAGCCGTAACCTCCTTAATTGGCAACTCACCACTGCCTCATGAGAAACTCACCTTGCTGCTTGACAAAAATGTAAAAGATGCTGCCAACATCCCAATTTTTCACCCAATTCTGCCACAATAGCCTATATTGTTCAGGCCCCTATAGGATTCCATTCCTTGTCTCCACCTACAGACTGTGTGTGATCTCAATGAAATAGGTGGAGCCAATGTAACATGAGAATTAACTACAAACACAAACAGAAGTTGCTGGAAAAGCTCAGCAGGTCTGGCAGCATCAGTGAAGAGAAATCTGAGTTAACGTTTTGGGTCTGGTGAACATTAACTGATTTCTCTTCACAGATGCTGCCAGACATCCTGAGCTTTTCCAGCAACTTCTGCTTTTGTTTCTGATTTACAGCGTCCGCAGTTCTTTTGGTTTTTTATAAGCATTAAGCACTTCAAAACATTAACTTACACAACACATGCTTCCTCCATGGTCACTGCTCTGAGATGAGGTGTCCTCCCAGCAGGCTGCCCGCTCCCAATGGCACTGTTGAGATTGATGAGGTGCTGGCGCTCTGCCTGACTGGCAGCACTTGGTGGCAGGACATGATGTTTTAGAGGTTTGGAAGGGCTTGATATAAAATGCGGTTGGAACTTCCAAGAGATGGAATTCCTTCAGAAATGTGGCTTCCCCAGACTTTCCAGCTGGTGGATAAATTCACAACTGGCAATAAAATTCCAGCCTAAATTCTTGAAAGACTTGGTCAGAGTTCACCTATTCATCCCAGCTGATCCCTTCAACATAGGCTCAGGGTTTCCCCTGACTATGAACTGATTTGGAAATAGTGTCCTATAATAAATGCAAGTTGTTGTTTTCAGATATCTTTTTCTCTTTGGTTGTACCCAGTTATTGCGGATATTGTTGAGCCTTTATTGATTTCTTTAGGTTCTGCCCAAACATGTGATTGGTCCCAACTCCTGCAATGGGCTGGGGAGGTGCAGGACAAGGGTCACCCTTTCTCAACAGCACCCCTCTTCTCATCTGAGGCCTCATCACCACTGACTCCAATGTGTTATTCAAGTAAGAAAAGGGTTTGTTTCAAAATAGATGGAATTGAAAAGAACAGTTGTTACTTTTAGCCTCTATACAGGCATGATTAGTCTATTCTGCATACAGTTCTGGTCTCCATCTTAGAAATAAGTTGATAGAGGCATTGAAAGAGGTGCAAGAAATAATTGAAAGGTTGAAGTCCAAAGATGTGCAAGTCAGGTGAATTGGCCGTACTAAATTGCCCATAGTGTTAGTGCATTAGTGGGAGGGAAATGGGTCTGGGTTGGTTTTTCTTCGGAGGATCAGTGTGGACTGGTTGGGTCAAAGGGTCTGTTTCCACACTGTAGGGATTCTAATCTAATCTAATCTAATCTAAACTGAGAGATCAGGAAAGAATGAAAGGCACAACCCTTCTCTAGAAAAGATAATACAAAAGAATAGTCTACTAAAGATGTTGAAGATCATGAATGATTTGGAGGTGCCAGTGTCAGACTGGGGTGGACAAAGTTTAAAATCACACAACACCAGGTTATAGTCCAACAGGTTTATTTGGAAACACTAGCTTTCGAGGTGCTGCTTCTTCATCAGGTGGTTGTGGAACATGACCATATGACACAGATTATGGAAACATTCAGTCAGATAGACATAGAGGAATGTTTCCAAATGCAGCAAATCCAAATATAGGCAGCATAAATATTAGTTTGCTGTTAAAAAATCCAATGCAAAATTCAAGATGATTTTTTTTCTTTTGCCCAGGATTTAATTAGAATGTGAAATGTGCTACCACAAGGAATAATTGATGCATATCTTGTTGTTGACGTATTTAAGGGAAAGCTAGATGAACATATGAAGGAGGAAACACATGTGGAGCCTAAACCAACTGGACTGTGTTCTGTAGGCAAATTCTATGTTGTTTGATATAACAGTATGTTGTCTCTGTAACAGCTTCATTTGCTTGCTGATTCTCTACAGTGGGAAATCTCAGGCTTTTGCTCGTTTCCAAAGAAATTGGCAAGACATTTGAAGAAGGCTAAAGTCAGAGTTTACAGAGATTAAAGTCTACTTTATTTCTGCAAGAATGTGCTTTCAATGTTTGTTTTCTAGGATCAAATTTTGTGTTGTTTCTGAAGGTAAAGAAAATTAGATGCCCAACAAGTTGGGGAGTAAGTAGATAGCCTGTGATATCATAAAATCCATAATTCATGGAAAAGATAAAGTCTGCTGAATTTAGCAAGAAAACCTCATTTGAATTTATTTTCTTAATTTCTCTCCTAGCAGTTAGCCAGTCATTGGAGACTGACCAATTATCAGAAGGAAGGCCTGTGACAGAAAGCTACAGTGAGGGACCAGTCAGGAGAGAGGGTTGGAGAGAATGATTCATATTGGAGGATGTATGGTATTGGAGTGGAGGGAAAATACCCAAGTAGGGAGACTTCAGCAGGAGGAGATCATGAGCAGAATCCTCTACTCCCTGCAGTAACAAACCAGGAGGCAGGAATGACATTAGATTGCTGGAATATCTGAACTCAACTACCTTCATCCCAACGGCTTGAGAACAATATTCTGAGGAGAAAGGGCCATGGTTAACCTTTTCACTCCAACAGCAAATGATGCTCTTCAGTAGTCAATTATATTAACTTAAGGGCTTCATCCTTTGCTGCTGGGTTTAACCCAGCTGCAAGTAGTCTGTCTCCATGTGGCATATATGTGATCTCAAACTGTGTAAACCATTTGTCTTTAAATGGGCAGGGTTCCCTCAATCAAAGACATTCACTGCCTGAATATTAGGAAGGTAGTTGCCAATTGAGAGGTACTGACTGTCTCACAAAGCTTCTGCTCCACTGGTACCCTCTCCTTGTGGCCCCCAATAAAACTTCAGCCCCGCAGGACTTTGTTCTGGGTCCTCCACTAACTGGAATTCTGGAAATGCTCTCTCATCAACAGCTACAGGCTCTTTTTTGGTACGGCTGAGCACAACCACTATCAGCCTCCGATTGGTCAGCAGTTCCCACTAAATGGATTTTCTTCCCCCAAGTCTCAGAGGATGGTCCACTGGTGGCCACCTCACTCTTAGGTTGGCACATAGTTTGGCTTACCTTCTCCAGAAACAGCAATGTGGGTCCATCTGGACATCCAGCTAGTTGACGAAACCCTCGACAGCTCAATAATATTCCCCCAGTGAGTCGGTCACATTGTGGGGACTATAGAACAAGGTTGAATTATGAGGTAGCTGAGTAATTACAGGGAAAGAGACAGACTGCAGCATGTAGACTTGCAGTCCAGGGGTGCATTTGGCTGCTGAATCCTGCGGTTTCCAAATTCTTTCAAATTTTTAAATGCTTATGGCTCATTAAAAACTGATGAGCACAGCCTCATTTAAATATTAAGTTCTGACCCTCGCCTTAGGTGTAGGGATCACTCTTGACTATCAACGTATTCCCATCACATGCAAAGTAAGCATGACTATGAACATACAACTTAGGAGCAGGAATAAACCATTCAAGCAATATGATGTGGTCTCAGCTCCACATGACCAACCATCTCTGATAACCGTGACTCCTGAAAAAATCCATCTCCTCTGCCTTAAAAATTTCAATGAATATGTTCATTTTAAGAATTGAAATATCCTCAGCCCTTCTTGGTTGTCTGAGAGGGATAATCTTCCCCTGCTACAATTTAATTTTCTGAGATATAACCTAACATAACTCGAACTGATACTGGGTTGCTTGGATGGATGCATTTTAAAATAAAACATTTTATTGCAATATTTCTAAATGATGGAGATTACATTTCAAAATTAGAACATGACAGGTGTTAATTACTATTTCACGACTTCGTAAACATCTTTTTAAGAAATGCCCGTCCAAGACGTGTTCAGGTATAATGACATCTTCATATGCTCTTAATTACTTCACTACTGCAACATATATATGTTTCAATGCCTTCTCTTAATAGAACAATTTGATCCTATGCAGCTGACCTGTCTGGCTCAAGTCATAATGCTGCTCAAAGTGATTAGACTGGGGATTCCCTTTTGGGGGTCAATGAGTAAAACTCTGCAAATTATTTTGCTCCAGCAACTTGAAGCAAGTAGCACTGTCACTTAGTAGATTCTTTGTGACTCCAAAGATAACCCCGCAATATCAAAAATAGTTTAATACATTGATGACGGCTGAAAAATGTAGGTGCTATGTGCCAAATCTGCGTAATTCCATTCATCTGCAATAAAAAGAAACCTGCTTTATGTACATCTGTGCTAATCCCGGGATTGTTGCTCTGAAAAAGAAATTTACATTCATTCTTCCTCACATCCATCTGTGCAATTCTACCTCTTTCTACATTACTTTCCATGTCAAAGTCTTCATACATCTGCAAGCTTCAGTGACAAGATGTGAAAAGTGAATAAAGTGAAATGCAAAAGTAGGAGAATGTTAAACATTGTTAATAATATTCCTCTTGCATACCTGAAACAGAATTATTACTGATGCAAGGAAGAGAAAGAGAACTTACATTTAAGCACTAACAAACATGTGTTCCAATTTATCATGGGAAAAGCTCATTGTATTTCTAGGCATAATCAGGAGTGAACCTGCAGGAAATGGCAACATTGGAGATCACACAGCATGGCAGGGGCATTTGTGCAGATGTATGTATTTTAATTACAACTAGCTTTGTATGTATTTGGTGAATATTATGTCAAAACACTAAAATGAATATTAATAGGGATAGATGCAATATTCCTAGTGTGGATCCTTCTATCTCTGAGAACTGAGAATGTCAAGAAAGCACAGAGAATGAGCTTCTTGCATTGCCTACATTGGATGGCATTAGGGAAATTCCCTTACTCCTTTAGGCACTTCATCATTTGAACAAACACAATCCCATTCTTTCCATGACAGATTTAATTCAGTTCAACAACTTGAATGCACGAACACAAACCTTATCTCTATCCCTCATCTCATTCTATTAGTGTGTCTTGAACTTCTTGATGTGGAGGTGCCAGTGTTGGACTGGGGTGGACAAAGTTAACAATGACACAGCAGTGTATAGTCCAACATGTTTATTTGAAAATACAAGCTTTCAGAGTGCTGCTCCTTCGTCAGGTAACTAATGGGGCAAGATCATAAAACACAAAACCTATAGTAAAAGATCAAAATGTCATACGACTGATGCGATGTATTGAACAAAGTTAGATTGCTATTAAGTCTAACCACTTAGAATGGGGATACAAGTTTTGATTGGTGAGTCATGTAAATCCCAGAACTTCTTTCAAGTCACAGTCCGGAGACAACTCAAGGTTTTATCAGTAAATGACCCAAGCATAGGTGTTATAATTTCTAAAGGTCCATTTTAAATATTCAGAAATAAATTAGTGTTCTTCCCTCTGCACCAGAAGTTCTGGGTTCAAGTGCCACTCCAAGACCTGATGACCAAGGAAGATGTCAGTGTAATGAGGCCAAACAGGTTTAGTTTGAAGTTGCCCATTCTTCCAACTGACACCAATGGTAGGTGGTAAGAGCAGGAGAGATTCAGGCTCAGCCATATTCTGGAAAGAAATTTGAGCTTCTAACATCACTACCCACAGCTCCAGGCTACAACTTTGTTTGGTCAGAGTAAGTGGTAGTGCTTATGACAAAGTGGGTCAATTTCTGCTGGTAGTCTTAGGTGTAAATGGATCTGTTATGAGTTACATGATTCTATTTTCACAGAGACAATTTAAAATAAACTTGATGACAATTTCCAAGGTTTACAATATACAGAATTTTGCTTCCAGTCCCAAGTAACTCTTCAATACCAGAACCATTTTAGTCTGCAAATCCAGCCCAGGTCCCAACTCCACACAGAACATGAGGAGATACAATTTGTCTCTCAGTCCCAGAGCCTCATGGTCATCTGTCCAGTGTCAACACCTAGTTTCAGGATAGCATATTACTTGCCTTGTTCATAACAGAGAGGAAAGAAAGAGAAGTGAAAGTTTGTTTGACTTTCAAAGCTTCAGTATACTCAGAAACAAAATCAGGAAAACCAAACTCAGTAGGTCTGTCAGCATCTGTGGAAAGAAAGCAGAGTTAACATTTCAGGTGCAATGACCCTTCTTTAGAATGGACCTGAAACATTATCTCTGCTTTCTTTCCACAGATGCTGACAGACCTACTGAGTTTGGTTTTCCTGATTTTGTTTCTGAGTATACTGAAGCTTTGAAAGTCAAACAAACTTTCACTTTTCTTTTTTTCATTTTTCATTTTTCAAGCAATTTCTGACTTTGTTTCTCACTATACTGAAGCTTTGACAGATTTTCAGCATTTTGTATAGAAATAGTCTTCTTATAAAATTTAGATTGTGGCAAATGCAACAGGCAGCATCTGGGTGAAGCACTCTTTGTATTTTCCTTAACTATAGTCAGTATTCTTATCAACTTCTGTAATAGCCTACCAAACAGACCACAAACCACAGTAAAAGACCACAAACCACAGTGACAGACTAACAAACTCAGTGGCAGTTTATCAAACTCAAGAACAATCTATCACTACACAGTGTCAATCCACCAACTACACAATGTTAGTCTCGTCTAAAATCCTCAGCAACAGTCTACCAGCCTCAAAATTAGTCTACCACACTCACTAACAGTGCATCAAAAATACAGTAAATTATATGAACCTCAGGGTGGCACAGTGGCTCAGTGGTTAGCACTGCTATCTCATAGTGCCAGGGACCTGGGTTCGATTCTACCCTTGGGTGAGGGTATGAAGTTTGCACATTCTCCCTATGTTTGGGTGGGTTTCCTTCAGGTATTCCAATTCCATCCCACAGTCCAAAGATATGCAAGTTAGTTGGAGTGGCCGTGCTAAATTGCAAATGGTTTCCTGGGATGTGCAGGCTCAGCGAATTAGCCATGGGAAATACAGGGTTACAGGGACAGGGTAAGGAGCTGGATCTGGGTCTGGGTGGGATACTCTTCAGAGAGTCAGTGTAGACTCAATGGGCTGAATGGCCTGCTTCCACACTGTAGGGATTTTATGTTTTCCAGTGATAGACTACCAATCAAATTGTGACTGTCTATCATCTTCACATTGATAGTCCACCAAATTCAATGACAGTCTACTCAGTCAGCTCAATGACACACACAAATCAATTCTGAATGGGCATAGTGTCTGATGGTAATGTTGTGATGCAACAGGAACCAATTGCCTCCATAGCCTCAAGGGAAAGGGTGCAATGTGTTGGCATGTTCCTATCACCGGCAAAGAACCTGTCTTCATTTATGAATAAATGTAGCTCCTAGCACCCATCACTGAATTTCAGTGTCAATATGATACAAGGTATTTGGGCTGTATGTCCCAATGGCAAACAGATAATATCAAAAAATACATCCCTTACACTGTTCACAGCAGTAACCATACCAATATTCTGGAAAGCATACTGACTATTTAAGAATTTTACTGGCATCGAATTTAAGATTATCAGACAGGCTGGTAATATGGTTCATTTGAAAGTTCTGGAATTTTCATTTGATCACACAGAAGGCCCTATCCTTTGCAGACAAATATATTATGTCTACACATTGCATCTTTTTATTCACATTGTCATTAAAACACAAGTAATATTTATACAGAGTTAATTGTACAAATATTTGTTATACAATAATAATGTGTCATTTTATCCACTTT
Source organism: Chiloscyllium punctatum (assembly GCF_047496795.1). Classification (NCBI taxonomy): domain Eukaryota; kingdom Metazoa; phylum Chordata; class Chondrichthyes; order Orectolobiformes; family Hemiscylliidae; genus Chiloscyllium; species Chiloscyllium punctatum. Next base: position 68,225,230 of record NC_092740.1, read on the forward strand.
GTCCATGAGATATTTATTAAAGTGAGGGAGAGACCTCTGGAGTTAAAATGTTAAGAACATCAGAATTAGGGTTATGTGTGTGTGCTGTTGAGCTCCATACTGCTGAAAGGATATTTAGGTTTTAGAGAGGTACAACGTGCTTCACCCAGATGCTGCCTGTTGCATTTGCCACAATCTAAATTTTATAAGAAGACTATTTCTATCAGCAAAAGCAATAATCTGTATCCACAAAGAATTGTTAATTAGTAAAACCTGCTAAGCTACTTCACAAGTATCAAAGATATGACACCAGTCCACAGAAAGAGACACGTAGACACGAAGAAAATCTTAGTCAAGGACTTAGTTTTGAATGATTGCTGTAATGAGGGAAAGTGAGTCGCAAATACAATAGGTAGTGCTGGCATACGTAAAATCTGGGATAATCAAGAAGGCAGCATTGGAGGAGCACAGATATGCTAAAGATAGGGCTGGCGAAGATTGAAGTAATAAAAGACTGCAAGATCATGGAGGAGCTTGAAAAGAATGAGAATTATAAAGTAAATAATCAGCAGCTAACATGAGCCAATGAGTGCAGAGAAGATGAGTAAGATGGATGTGGTGCATGTTAGAACAGGGCAGCACATAATCAGTTAAGATCAAGTTTATGGAGGAATATAAGAAGCCAGAATGGAAGTATTTGTTAAATCTACAGATAACAGAAGTGTGGACGAGAGCTTCTGCAGCTGGTAAATTGAGGCAGATGTAGAAACTAAGTAATATTATGGAGGTTGAAATGAGCAGTTTTAATTATAAGGATGTGAGAAGTTTACTGTTCATTCTTATAGCCGTCATAATTTTATCTTGTCACATGTTTCTGAAACCAAAACATCAGCAAGTGTGCATTCAGCTTAAAAGAAGCCAACATTTATAAGCTCAAAATAAGGTACTGCAAAAAGGCAATTTGTAATGGACAACTTTAAATACAATTGCCAAATTTTATCTTTGAATATTACATGGGGCCTTGGCTCTAACACCTTAAAAAAAACTTTAAAACCAAATGGAGACACAATAATTTGCTTCTTCAGTAGGCTGCAGACGGCAGTAAAATTAAGCTACACAATGAAATGTGTCTCTTAAAGATTTCAATAATATGTTTCAACCATGGGATTGCTGTGAACCACTATCAACCTGTAAGTAATGCATATAGAATAATGAACTATGGATCCATTGTTTCTCTGCTTGCTTCACTTGCCTTGGAAATATCAAATCCAAAGAACTGTCTGATTAAAAGAAGTCCAAAATTTTTGATCAGCCAGGATCTTCCCAAAAAAAGCATCTACAAAGCCATGAATCTATGATGTAATATTGTTGCAATATGTAAGAGGGTACCATTAAACTTGGGTGAGGTTTTTGGTAATCATTGTCAAGTGTGTGATTTCTGTAGGTTTGAGAACATGTGTTGGTGCAGCAGCAAGTTTTCAAGCTTGATGAGCTTGAATGTAGCTCAAACTTTACAGAAGCAGTGCTTATAGATAAAGTATAGATTTAACTTGTAGGTATCAATCACTAAGCCAGCATGAAGTATTCATCCCCAACTGTGCTAGAGAGGGTAGTGTTGAGCTGATTCATGAACTGCTGGAATCCTTAGGGTATAAGTATTATTAGAAAGGAAGTTCCAGGATACTAATCCAGCAACACCAAAGGAATAGTGTTCTGATACATCTGCTGCCCTTGTTTTTCTAGATGGTAAAGGTCACCATTGTGTAAGGTAATGGTTCTAGAGGCTAATGTTAGTGAATGAGTTAATCGCTCCTCAATTTGGCAATACCATGTGGATTTGGATGGAGAGAGACAGAACAGCTTATGATCTTGTAGAGTGTACACTTATATCCACATGCCTCACCATAGTACCAACATCCAACCTTCTAATGTATCTTCTAACTAATTGCTATCATGCAATAAACTCCATTTTCTTTAAGACCAGAGTCTCTTTTCATTATGGTTCACTGGTAGTTTTCCTCCACCACTGTAAAATAAATAGGCCATTAGACCCAATAGCCAAAAAGATGATGGCAGCAAATTACCACGAATGCATGTAGGTCATGGTTGGCATCGCAGCACATGCAACACTTCTGTGTTTGAAAAGTGTTGTTGAAGCAGTCTTGGTGAATTCCTATGATGCTTCTTGTCAATGGAACACAATGTTGCCACTGTGTGACAGTGGTGATGTGAATGAATGTTGAAGTTGGTAGATGACATGCCAGACAATTGTGCCGTTTTGTCCTTGATAGTGTCAAGTTTCTTAAATATTGTTGGAGCTGTACTCATCTAGTGGAAGTGGAATGCATAGTTGCTGAGAGAAGGTCATTAATGAAGTAGCTGAAGGTCGCTGGGCCAAGGATACTACCCCAAGGAACTCCTGGCAGTGTCCTGGAACTGTGATGATTGAACTTCAGACATTACAACCTTGCTCAATGTATAACACCAACCAGAGAAGGGTCTCACCATGATTCCCATTGATTCTAGCATTACGAGGGATTCTGAATTCCATAATTGGGCAAATACTGTCTCAGTATCAAGGTCCATCACTCTCACCTCATCTCTGGAGTTTAGCTCACTTTTCCATGTTTGGATCAAGAATATAATGAGATCAAGAACTGAGTAACCCTGGCAAAATCTGAACTGAATGTCAGTGAGCAGGTAATTGCTGTGGAGGTGCAATGTTTTAGAAGTGATGATAATGCCTTCTATCAGGATAAGTTTTCTCTGGTAATATAAGTCATCTTATTAATTTAAAGAGAGCAGGGACCAATTTTTTTATGTTTATCGATGCTACAATTATTTGCAGCAAAAATACTTGTGAGCATTTATCTTTTCTGGCCGGGTTCAGGGTGAAGCTAAGAATATAAGAAGGAAGATGTGTCCCATCTCCCTGCAGTACTTCTGCTTCAGTAGGGAAATGATGGAGCTAGACAATTAAAAGGAGTCCTTCAACACTCAACTTATATTCCTAGAAATCCAGCTCCCACCTTTGTTCTGTCTAATAATATTCTCAGAAAGATCACTTTTGATATTTAATAGGGGTGTGAGTCAGGGGGTTAGTTTTAGGTCCATTATGTCTTTCATCTAGCCAATGGTGATTCGCAGTAATCTTCGCAGACCTTGACAGATCAAGTTCAATGATTTTTGCCCTCCATAAATATTGTAAATCCAGTTTAGATGCCAATATTTAACATACAATTTAACCATTCTAAAATACAGAGCAAATTCCAATGCATTGGAAGTTAACAGATGGGCCTTCCCGCAGAAGTAATTTATGCTGTCATGGTCAAATGACAGGATAATGAGGGAAAAAGCTGTTTTCTCAGAAATTTGACCATTTACATATGACATATGCTATTTGGAGCATGCTTGAAAGCACAAATGACTTTGAACCTATGAAGTTGAAAGTTTTTCACCACTGGATTTTCCAGCACTGCATCTCGGTTTGTCAAGGACTAATTAGTAGAGATTGTTTGCTATGATTATTAAACAGCTCCATTATCTCATTTTATTAATTCATGGGAAGTAGGCGTCACTGACAAGGCCAGCATTTATCATCCATCACTAATTGCCCTGGAGAAGGCAGTGAAGAGCTGTCTTCTTGAAGCACTACAAGCCTTGGTGGCTAGATAAACCCACAATGCCATTAGAAGGTGAGTGCCAGGAGTTTGAGTCAGCAACTATGAAAGAATGGTTAGCGGGATTTCCAAGTTAGCGGGATAGGTGTCTTGAATGGTGTCCAAGCATCTGTTGCACTTGTCCTTCTAGGTTAGAGAGGTCAGAGGTTTGGAAGATGTTGTCTAAGGAGCTTTAGTATATTGCTGCAGTGCATCATGTCAATTATCCATCGTGCTGCTAATGAGCTTTGGTAGTTATGGCAATGCAGAGCAAAAGTGGTGAATTAAGTGTCAATCAAATCAAATTGCTTTGATGTCAAGCTTCTGGAACATTGTTAGAGATGCACACATCCCTTCACCCTGTTTATGACTGTGCCTCAAGGTCTTTCTGCAGTTTTTTGTCATCCTTGATACTTTCTGCCAGAAGTTTGTCTTGCTAAGACTATGAGACTCTGACCAATGGAAGTCTGTGCCAAGATATCTAAGATGAGACCCTCAGATACAACTTTCTTTGGCTATTATGTTTGGTAGCCTCAACTCCTTGTGTGAATATCTATTTTATTTTTCTGAAGAGCAAGCAGGAAAGAAAAACAGGGGATCATAATTCTATGCCAGCTAATTTTATAATATTCTTAGAGACATCATTATTTTGGTCATGAGCATTATCTCTTTGTCAAAAGAAACAATCCAAAACGTGAATTAGTTAGCAAGTGAAAGGAAAATTACAGAAGCTGACTTATCTTTCCACATTGTTAGCTTCACACACCATGTTGGTGGTATAAGGTAATCAGAATCTTTACAACCATTGATGTAATATTTCCTGAAAAGGCAGAACAGTACATTAAAGATTAAAATGCACATTGGTATTAGTGCCAACATATTACCATTATATTACTCTGAAAAGCATACCTCAGCAAGTGAAATTCTATGGTACACTTTATGTGAAACAACCTCATGGTGTATAATGGATCACCAACTCTGTGAATTTTCAGAATCAAATGGCAGTAACAATATACAAGCTCACTCTGGATTCCTGAAATCCACTACCTGAGGCCTAGCAGTAAGAGAGGATCAGTCTGCTCAGATCTCAGTACCATCACAATTCAGGAGATTCAAACCACACCCACTGTTGCTGAACAACAACTCATGAGACATTTGAATCAGTCAACTATCTCCCAGGATGTGATTTTGAAATGAGATATAAGACAAGCATAATGATGATTATGTCTGGCATGTTGAGCAAAATATTCATGCCAGATTAAGATTAATATAGTCCATTAGATCTATGAATTTATGCTCTAGACCACAAAGTTGAAGGTATTTTCAAAATTGATCTGTTACACTTTGGCCAGAGCCAGTGGGAACAGTTGTAATTAGCAACTGCCAAACATGAGCAACTACAAAAGCCATTTGCCAAAGGACAACCCTTGTCACCTGTTAACTACTGTCTGTCTCAAAAGGTCTTGGTACAAAGAACTGCCACCAAGTGTCGGCATCATGGCTGGATATTTACCTGCACAATTCACTTCATATGATTGAACATCAGTAGGGTTCTAAAGAGCTCAGTACTGGCTCTGTTATTTTCCTCAATATATCTCGATAAGTCAAAGTTTAATGTAAGAGAACACTAAAGAGTTTGCAGATTATACAGAAATTAGCAATGTGGTTCATAATGAAGAATGAAGCCACAAGGTGACAATGGACTAGTCAGGTGTGTGGAACCATCGCAAATGCAATTCAATTTGGAGAAGTGTGAGATGGGACCTTTGGAGAAGGCTAACAAGGCAAAGGGATGTAAAATAACTCGTAAGACACTGAGAAATGTAGAGGAACAAGGCAATCTGGGACGGGAAGGCCACAGATCCTTGAAAGTGACTGACCAGATCGATAAAATGGTCACAATGTCATGTGGGATCCTTACCTTTGTTAGCCAAAATATAGAATATAAGAGCTGGAAAGTTATGATGATGTTGTATAAAATAGAACTGAAGTACAGAATGCAGCTCAGTTGTGTAGAAAAGATGTGTTTGCACAAGACAGCGTACAAAGGTGGTTTCGTGGATATTGCCTGGACTGGACATCTTTAGTTATGAAGACAGATTGGATATATTGGGGCTGTTTTCTTTAGAACAGATGAAACTGAGTGAACATATAATTGAAGTATAAAAAAATATTCAGGATCTAAGAAAGAGTGAATAAGAAGGCCCTAATCTCCTTGTTTCAAGTGGTCTATAATCAGGGACAGAGATTTTGCGTAGTTTAGAAGAAATTGAATGGTGGTGCACATCTTGAAATCACTGCCTAAAGGGATGGTAGAGTTAGAAATGCTCCTAATATTTAAAAAGTAGTTGGATGTGCAATTAATGTACAGAATCTATGGACCAAATGCAAAGTGAGATTTGGCTGGATGGTCATTGTTTGCTAGCCCAAATAAAATGGGTTGAATAGTCTCCATCTACGGTGCAAATTTCTGTAATTGTATGAGGATGTAATGGTAAGTCTATCCCCTGGTTACACTATCCCTTTATCCCTTAATTACTTAAATACCTAGAAATTTCTCAAGCTCTGCCTTGAATTACCCAATAACCAACCATCAGCATTTGCTCTGCAAGACCAACTCTATTAGATTCCTGATGAAGGGCTTTTGCCTGAAATGTCGATTTTCCTGCTCATTGGATGTTGCCCAACCAGCACCACTCTGGTCTAAACTCTGGTTTCCAGCATCTGCAGTCCTCACTTTTACCTCTGTTAGTCTACTGTCCAACCTTTTACTGTAACCCTGCAACCATTATTTTTCTTTCAGTAATTACGCAGTTCGCAATTTTTGAGAAGATTCCTCAAAGCTAAATGAATTGTTCTCCACCACATGATCAACCAGTACATTCCTGATCCTAACTGCTCACTGCCTAAGATTAGAGAATTACAAAGATTCACAAACGGTGAAGTGAAGATATTTCTCCTCAGCTCAGCCCTAAGTGACCAGCTCCTAAAGAAGTATGTCTGTATGCCCCAGACTCCATTTTGGAGCCAAAAGGTTACCAGAGAAACAGAAAGTGGCTTTAAGGAGCCAAATTTCATAGTCTTTGTCAGAAGGACTGACTGTAACTGAAGAACAGCTGCTAAAGGCTTTTCTCTTCTATGTTGATACAAAATATTTCTTCAAACTGTCTTTCGGCAGGAAAATATTTTATGCCCCACCTTCTGAAACCTTTGTCATTGGGTTGATGTGATAGAGACAGTGCAGGAATAAAAGAAAGAAGAAATGACAGAAGAATACAAAACAAGACATTAGCAAGCAACGTTCAACCGAGACCTGCTGACTACTCTGATTCCGTCAAAATGAAACAGAAGAAATTTGGTAAAAGAGGTGATAGTTATAGAAAAAACTGTATCTTCAAACACAAACTGATTTTGCAACATCCTCTGAAAGACAAAAAAGAATCACTTACATTACACTTTATATTACCATGTGGCTTACTGTGCACATGTATATTTATAAGTGGTACTTAGTATTTTGATATTGTCAGCTGATCCAGTTCTGCCGAGTTAATCATCATTCCGGTGTACTATTGTGCTTTTTTGCTTACAATGGGGAATTATTGAACATCTGTATGAGTTTGACCTTTTGTACCTTTAGAGCTAGAAAGGCATCATTGTTAAATTGAGCAACGTCTGCATGTGCATCTTATAAGAAGCTAACATCCGAATCATATTTGTTCCAATTGTATAGGAGGATTGTATCAATGGATGGTCTTTGTATGAAGAAGTGGAACAAGGAAATGAGATCTGTATCTGAAGGAGCCTTAGGCGTATAATGAGGAGAAGATACAGTTATCCTGGAATGTGGATAGTTTACTACTATACTAAACAAATTCTGTTTAACATAATCAAATCTTGTTGAAACAGATCCATTGAACTCTGTACTTCTGCTTTCCAGACTGAAGGAACCCATAGAATCAGGATACTTAAGGAACAGAGGAAGCTGTTTGGCCTACTCTGTCCATACCAAATTTCTGTTTGAGCAACAGCACTAGACTGCTGTATTGCTCTACATTTTCTTTGTAAACATTCGTGTTCTGGGATAGCATGGTAGCTCAGTGGTTAGCACTGCTACTTCACAGCACGAGGGACCGAGGTTCAATTCTGCCTTCAGGCAACTGTCTGTATGGAGTTTGTACATTCTCCCTATGTCTGTGTGGGCTTCCTCCCACATCCAAAGATGTGTAGGTCAGGTGGATTAGCTATGGGTCACGTAGGGCTGCAGGGATTGGATATGATGCTCTTCAGAGGGTCAGTGTGGTCTTGATAGGCTAACTGGCCTGCTTCCACACTGTAGGGGTTCTATGATAAGGATCCACTTGCCTTAAGTGCAATTGAATTACTCTCCACCACACTATCAGATAGTACATTCCAGATCCTAACTGCCCACTGAGCAGAAGGTTCTTCTTCATGTTGTCATTGGTTTTTTGTCATTCACCTGAAACCAGTGCTCTTCTGCAAATCTTCTACCAACTGGATTTGTCTCTTATTATTTATTTTGACCAGATCCTTCTAATACATTTTCCATCTTCACAGCTGCAATTGTTTCTTTCACCTAATTTGCCATTCCTCTGTAATGTGGATTTATATCCAGCAGACTATATTATTTGTTGCAGCAATACTTATGTGATCTCTCGTAATATAAGAAACTGGGCATGGATATCATGATATTAAAAATTCCAACAGACATTTATTCCAGTTAACTGTTACAGAAAATAAAACATTCTCCAGAATTTTAAGTATTTGTACTAACGTTAAGCTCAGAGGGTATAATTGCTTTTAATGCTTTTAATAGTATGTCAATTTCCAAGTGTTCTTCAAGGTAAGATGGTGTATGAGATCTGTGAATCTTCTGCTTACATCTGATAATACAGTGATAATAGTATGTGCATGTCTACTAAAGGCATACTGGCATACTGATCGTGAGACAGAACATTACTGTTCCTGATTTTTCCAAAGATAAAACTTATTCCAAACAAACACATATCGATGCACATATAAAGATGTTATCAATTCAACAAACAGGTAAACCAGAATTCATAAAACTAAATTTCGAACTTCAATGTAATGCTTTTGAAGTTTGACAGCTTGTGCTGGCTTGATAATTGTCTACCGTCTAGAGAAGTATGTGTTCTTTTCTGCTGCATTCTAGGTTATCTTGCTGCTGATTGCTGTTACTCATCAGAATTCCACAATCATTATCATTGGAGAGTTTATCCTCACTCCTCATGTATGATGGATGTGCTGCACATTGGTTTGGTCTGGCTTCAATTCTCCTGCAGTGCAGCACAATAATCAGTAATGACTTTAAATGATCTGGGTTGGTTGCATGTTTTATGAAACTCTTCTGGTATCCATATATTTGTATTTGCATTTCCAACTGTATTCTGTGCCCAGTATATGATTTTAGTAGTTCCTTACTTGCTCACTCACTCATTGTGTATCTATTTCATTCTCCTCTGTCTTTGAAGATGAATGTTCTTTGTCTTGGAATGGTTAGACAACTGGCTGCTGGACAAATTGTTCACACTTTCTTTCCAAGCATAAATTGTCAATCCCTTCTCAACTGATATTACATGAAAATACAACAAAGGAATGTAAACATCTTGTTTTGTTGCTTAATACCTTGATGATTATTGGTTTGATAGTCGGCAGTGTTTACTGACACTAACAACTGCAAGCAACCACACATGCATACTCATTGGGAAATGCATGGTGCCAATAACTGATGCCATTACATACGGTTTATATGTGATTCGTACTCAAATGCATTACTGCACATGCCCAGGGAAGCATACGTGATTTTGAAGTGTTCTTCAGTGGTGGGAAGAGGAATTCCGGACATGGGCCGGGAGGTCGGAAATTTCCAAGATTCAGAAGGGAAGAGGAGAGCTCAGGAGCCAGGACGTACTGTCCCCCTCTGTGCTTCCCAAATTCATGGGCCTTCCCTGTCGCACCCTCTTCTATCCACCCCTGGAATCTCCCCGATTCCAATCCCTCCATACCACACCACGCCATCCCCCCCACCCCACCCCACCCCAACCCCTTCTGCAATCTCCTGATCTATTCCCTTGATCTTTTGCCCCACCAGTCCCGATACCTCTCCTCCCCCATGGCAGCCCCAATCTCTGCCCCGAACTCCATCCACGTCCACCCGAAATCTGATTCAAAGCGCCACATCAGGCTCATGCATGCATCTGTGTCAGCAAATGCAAACTTGATAGTATGTATCATGCATTCTGCTAGACTGTCTGAGCTGTTACTTTAGAAGTTTCGAGCTGGACAGTGAAGTGACAGTGTGATGTGGGTCATTCTCCACTTAGCACACATGCCTCAAAACAATTTGCTGGTGAACTGCGATCCATTCTGAGACCCTGTCAATTCTGGGCTACTGCACTGACAGTCACACAAGTTTCAATGGTAAATTTCATTTCTGATTCAATGGTAAATTTCAAAAAGCTATCTGCCACAAGGATCTTCTATTTGTGATTGTTGAATATCCTAATTCATCCTTTGCCAGTACACCGACTCATGCGATAGACTTTCTATGCACTCAATTTTCATGTGTCCCTGGTCTAACATGGACCTGATATCTTAGCTTAATGCTTTTGGCATTAGAATTGCTTGGCTTCACCTTTAATACAGCCATGGAGAGGGATATGAACAGACAGTACAGGAAGGTATTTAATTGGGGGAGGGGAAATTATACTGCTATTAGACAGGAGCGGTGGCGTAAAAATTCGGAAGAATTGTTCTACTGGAAAGGCACAACAGAAATGTGGAGGTTGTTAAGGAGCACTTGTTGTGAGTATTGAATAACTTTGTCCCACTGAGACAGGCAAAGAATGGTAAGGTGAATCAGCCTTGGATGACAAGAGCAGAAGAGCTTCTCGTTAAAAGGAAGAAGGAAGCTTACTTAAGGTTGAAGAAACAAGGATCTGGCACAGCTTTAGAAGATTACAGTGTAGCTAGGAAAGAAATCAAAAATGGACTGAGGAGAGCTCAAAGGGAGCACAAAAAAGCTTTGGTGGGAAGGATTAAGGAAACCCCTAATGCGTTCTACACATACGTGACAAATAAAAGAATGAGCAGAGAGAGGGTAGGGCCAATCAGGGGTAGTGGAAGGAGCTTGTGCCTAGAGTTTGAAGAGGTAGGGGAGGCCCTAAATGAGTTTTTTACTTCAGTATTCACTAGAGAGAAGGATTTTGTTGATAGTGAGAGCATCTTGGACCAGGTTAATAGGCTTGAACAAATGATATTAAGGAGGTAGATGTGCTGGAAATTCTGGGAAGCAACAAGATAGATAAGTCCCCAGGGCCAGACCAGATACATCCAAGGTTACTACAGGAAGCCAGGAATGAAATTGCTGCACCTCTAGCGTTGATCTTTGTATCCTCACTCTCCACGGAAGTAGTACTGGCTGATTGGAGGGAGGTGAATGCTGCTCTTCTGTTCAAGAAAGGCATAGGGAAATCCCTGGGAATTACAGACCAGTCAGTCGTACATCTGTGGTAAGCAAGGTACTGGAAAGGATTCAGAGAGATAGAATTTATGACTATTTGGAAAAACATAGTTTGATTAAAGATAGTCAGCATGGCTTGTGAGGGACAGGTCATGCCTCACAAGCCTTATTGAGTTCTTTGAGGATGTGACGAGACAAATTGACGAAGGTCGGCAGTGTATATGGTGCATATGGATTTCAGGAAGGCATTTCATAAGGTTTCCCATGGTAAATTCAGAAAGTTAGGGGCATGTGATACAGGGAAATTTGGCTGTCTGGATACAGAATTAGCTGGCCGAAGGAAGACAGTAAGTGGTAATGGATGGAAAGTATTCCGTCTGGAGGTCAGTGACCAGTGGTATCCGGCAGAGATGTATTCTTGGACCTCTGCTCTTTGTGGTTTTTATAAATGGCTCGATGAGGAAGTGGAAAAGTGGGTTAGTACATTTGCCAATGACACAAAGGTCAGTGGTGTTGTAGATAGTGTTGAAGGCTGTTGCAAGCTACAACATGACTTTGACATGATACAGAGCTGGGCTGAGAAATGGCAGATGGAGTTTAACCTCGAAAAATACGACATGATTCATTTTGGAAGGTCAAATTTGAATGCTGAAAACAGGGTGAAAGACAGGATTCTTGGCGGTGTAGAGGAACAGTGGGATTTTGGGGTTCATGTACATAGATCCCTCAAACTTGCCACCCAAGTTGATAGCGTTGTTAAGAAGACATATGATGTTTTGGCTTTCATTAACAGGGGAATTGAGTTTAAGAGCTGTGAGACTTCATTGCAGCTCTATAAAACCCTGGTTAGACTATACTTGGGCCATATTGTGTCCAGTTCTGGTCATCTCATTAGAGCAACAATGTAGATGCTTTAGAGAGGGTGCAGAGGAGATTTACCAGGATACTGCCTGGATTGGAGGACTTTCCTTATGAAGAGAGGTTGAGTGAGCTCAGGCTTTTCACAGTGGAGAGAAGAAGGAAGAGAGGTGACTTGATAAAGGTGTACAAGGTAATGAGAGGCATAGACAGAGTAAATAACCAGAGACTTTTCCCCTGGGCAAAAATGGCTGTCATAAGGGGTCACAGTTTTAAGCCAATTGGAGGAAGGTATAGGGGAGATGTCAGAAGTAGGTTCCTTACGCAGAGAGTGATGGGAGTGTGGAATGCACTGCCAGCAGTGGTAGTAGAGTCAGAGATATTAGGGACATTTAAGTGACTGCTGGACAAGCACATGGATGGCATAAATCAAGGTGTGCGTAAGTTAGGTGATCTGAGATTAAGATAAATACTCAACACGTCATGGGCCAAAGGCTGTGTACTATGCTGTCCTGTTCTATGTCCAATGTTCTATTTATTAAATCACTCTAAATCTTCTGATCACCTTATGCCATAACAAGATGTGTGAGGTTAAGAACGTGAAAGGCTTAGATATTTTCTGAAATTTGCCTTTCACTTGGTTGATTCAGAACTTCATCAATGTGCATCTTCTTTATACTTTGTTTGCTACTGGTCTTGAGGACCTGTACAATTTTGTTAATCACATATGTTTTGTTCTGGTGTCTGACTTGGCCTTTAGAATCAGATTTCCTGCCCAATGATCCTTGGTGCCAGATACTATGCAGAAATCAAGAAAGGCTGGACAGCTTTTGGTTACGTGTGGCAAACTGCATCAGTTGCACATTTGTGTTCAACAGTCAACGCTTTTTGGTCTGATGTATTTTGCTGACTGTAGCTAAAGTTCTGGCTGCATTGCAATCATGTAATTGACCTGCCACTATAGCTTCCTACTGATGTTCATGCTCTAGTAATGTGTCAACATTATGGCCCTATCTCTAACACAAAAGAAGCTTCGTAAAGAGTTTGGTGGTGTAGAGATGGTAATTAACACAATGAGCCTCTCTGACAATTTCACTTCGGAAAAGTTACACTCATGCCCTTTGATGTGGTATTTTCCAACAAATTGGTCAATAGAGTCTTAACGACTGCTGTTTGTATAACATGAGTTGGAGTCTGTTAATCCTTTATTATCTTAAAACTGTTCTTGATTTTTCCTATATTGTTCTGATAATCAATGGAATAAATGGACGTGTTAATTTTGCAAAAACCCTTCCTTGCTAATGGTAAGCTAAACTTTTAGAGCCCGATTGTAAAATTGAACTGCATAAATTGCTTGAACAGTTGTATTTCAGTGAAGGTGTTGCTGAATGCCCACTTCAGATTTAAGCATTTGCCTTTCATTACTCATTGACCCTTTTTGTTTGTAGCAGTAGAGTGAAGTGCAGTGTTTCTTTATTTATTTTATTTGTTTTGCTTCTGTCCCCATTTCCATTTATTGCTTTTGTTTCATTTTATTTTTTCCTGTTGTTGCTCTTCTACAAATTACAGACTTGTAGTTAAAGAATTGCAGTCACTCAGAGAAACTCAGTGACTATGACACCAGTGAGGCAACACGTCATCCTGAATTCCTGTTTGTGGCCATGAAAATACTACCTGCTTCTCTAATGGTAGAATTCCCTATCATTTTGCTGTACTAGACTTCCTTATACTCCCTCTACAGCTGAACCGCCCATGCTGTCCTGGCTCTGCTGCAGTTGGTAGAAGGTGGCCCTGTGCCCAGGGATGCAATAAACTCATGTTAGTGAACCAGTCAACCAGCTTTGTAGCCTTAAGCTGAACACACTTTGGGTGTAGTCTGTCTATCCAACAACTGACAAAATGCAACCAGATATGTAAATGTAACATCTAAAAAGCAGCAAATTAAAAAGTTTACAGAGACTTACTTTTTCAATATTTACTAAGAAATTGGTTAACATTTAGTTCTTGCTTCATCATGGAGCAGTTGAGGTGAGTATCAGTGATGTTTTAGGGGGAATCTAGACTGAAGTATAAGAACACAGATGTTATTAGTACTGAAGAGTTTAAATGAAGTTATGTCATCTTGGAACAAAGGGCAAGGAATTCCTTTATTCTTCTCATGTTTTTGATGATATTGAGTGGATGCTGACCTTGCTTAGGCAGCCAGCTGCTCATCTTCTGTCTCTACTGCCCAAGGGAATGGGTGGCAGGGGTGGCAGGGGTGGCAGTATTTTGGTGGATTAAGGAGGATTAACTCATTTCCACACATTTCAAGACACCAAACTCTTATACTGGTTCATTTGAAAAACAGTCCTGGTGCTCACGTTGATGTTTTTCAAACAAATGTCATCATAAAACTGTGTTGCAACAATGTCCTGATGGGAGCCGTGCTCAACTTTAACCACACGACATGCTGCACTACAGTATTCAGCTAAATAATTCAAGTTAACCATAAACTGTCCTCGCTTGTTCTGGGTGGAGCATTGTCTTTTTGCTTCTTTTAAACCTGTATAAGATATGTTAATACAAGTCCATCAAATTGAGTGAAAAATCACGGTATTCAGGATGGGCTACATATTATCACTAGTGAGAGTATGTAGTCCATCTGAAAACCAGTGATTTTCACTAAATTAGTGATTCATTTTTGCTTTCACTCTGTGTCCCCCATTTGGTAAGACCTAGGGTCCATGTGTTCCAAACAGCTGGTTCACACATTTTGAGATTTATGTCGCAGAAACCTTTCTTAATTCTTCTCAAACTTCAATATTGAATATAATTTTTAGAGTGGTTTAGATTCCCTACAGTACAGAAACAGGCCCTTCAGCCCAACAAGTCCACAACAACCCTCCAAAGAGCTTCTCCAAACCCATTCCCCTACGTTTACCCCTGACTAATGCACCTAACACGATGGGCAATTTAGCATAGCCAGTTCACCTAACCTGCACATCTTTGGACTGTGGGAGGAAACTGGAGCACCCAGAGGAAATCCACGTAGACACAGGAGAATGTGCAAACTCCACCCACACACACACACACACACACACACACACACACACACACACACACAAGGTGGGAATTGAACCCGGGTCCCTGGCGCTGAGAGGCAGCAGTGTTAACCATTGAGCCACCTTGCCACCCATATTGTCCCCACTAAATGTGAAACACACTTTACAAAGAAACTGTACTTTCCTGGAGCCAAATCTCCTCATTTTAATCTTTTGAATGAAGACCTGAATTTATACAGCATGTCTCTCAGTTCAGAACATCTTAAAACAATTTTATAGCCAGTGACGTATTTGTGAAAACTATTTACTGATCTGTTGGAAACACAGGAGCCAATTTGCATACTGCAACCTCCCAAAACCAGCACTGTGATAACGGACAGTTTCTTTTTGTGTGATGTTAATAGAGAGATGCTATTCCTGCTTTTTTTTAAAAAACCATGCCACAGAATCTTTTCTATCCATGTGAGTGGGCCAACAGGACCTCTGTATAATGTCTCATCCATCAAGTGGTGCTTGCAGCAGTGCAGCACTCCGTGCCACAGCTCTGAAATGGCAGCTTAGATTTTTGTGTTGAATTCTCCGAGAGTCATCTTTGTGTCTACAAGGTGAGCATGCTACCAACTGAGCCACAGCTGACTCTGGAGTTGTTTGTCTGCTATCATTTTACCTTTTCCGTTTGCAACTTCCATTTGAACGTGATGCAGATATTTTGGGTGCTGGTTCAGTGTGAGTGACCCTTAGCTTTACAGTTGAGGTGAAACTCACATAAGCATAAATTTAGCATGAGAGAGGAAAGAGCCTTTGTGTGGAGCCACAGAAAATGGGGGAAATACTAAATAAATATTTTGCATCAGTATTTACTGTGGATAAGGATATAGAAGATATAGACTGTAGGGAAATAGATGGTGACATCTTGCAAAATGTCCAGATTACAGAGGAGGAAGTGCTGGATGTCTTGAAACGGTTAAAGGTGGATAAATCCCCAGGACCTGATCAGGTGTCCCCTCGAACTCTGTGGGAAGCTAGAGAAGTGATTGCTGAGCCTCTTGCTGAGATATTTGTATCGTCGTTAGTCACAGGTGAGGTGCCGGAAGACTGGAGGTTGACAAACGTGGTGCTACTGTTTAAGAAGGGCGGTAAAGACAAGCCAGGGAACTATAGACTGGTGAGCCTGGCCTCGGTGGTGGGCAAGTTGTTGGAGGGAATCCTGAGGGACAGGATGTACATGTATTTGGAAAGGCAAGGACTGATTAGGGATAGTCAACATGGCTTTGTGCATAGGAAATCATATCTCACAAACTTGATTGAGTTTTTTTGAAGAAGTAACAAAGAAGATTGATGAGGGCAGAGCAGTAGATATGATCTATATGGACTTCAGTAAGGCGTTTGACAAGGTTCCCCATGGGAGACTAATTAGCAAGGTTACAACTCATGGAATACAGGGAGAAGTAGCCATTTGGATACAGAAATGGCTCAAAGGTAGAAGATAGAGGGTGGTGGTGAAGGGTTGTTTTTCAGACTGGAGGCCAGTGACCAGTGGAGTGCCACAAGGATCGGTGCTGGGCCCTCACAAAATGATTTGGATGTGAGCATAAGAGGTACAGTTAGTAAGTTTGCAGATGACACCAAAATTTGGAGGTGTAGTGGACAGCAAAGAGGGTTCCCTCAGATTACAACAGGATCATGACCAGATGGGCCAATGGGCTGACAAGTGGCAGATGAAGTTTAATTCAGATAAATGCAAGGTGCTGCATTTTGGGAAAGCAAATCTTAGCAGGACTTATACACTTAATGGTAAGGTCCTTTGGAGTGTTGCTGAACAAAGAGACCTTGGAATGCAGGTTCATAGCTCCTTGAAAGTGGAGTCGCAGGTAGATAGGATAGTGAAGAAGGCGTTTGGTATGCTTTCCTTTATTGGTCAGAGTATTGAGTACAGGAGTTGGGAGGTCATGTTGCAGCTGTACAGGACATTGGTTAGGCTACTGTTGGAATATTGCATGCAATTCTGGTCTCCTGCCTATCGGAAAGATGTTGTGAAACTTGAAAGGGTTCAGAAAAGATTTATAAGGATGTTGCCAGGGTTGGAGGGTCTGAGCTACAGGGAGAGGCTGAACAGGCTGGGGCTGTTTTCCCTGGAGCGTCGGAGGCTTGTGGGGTGACCTTATAGAGGTTTACAAAATTATGAAGGTCATAGATAGGATAAATAGACAAAGTCTTTTCCCTGGGGTCGGGGAGTCCAGAACTAGAGGGCATAGGTTTAGGGGGAGAGGGGAATGATTTAAAAGAGACCTAAGGGACAACTTTTTCACGCAGCGTGTGGTACATGTATGGAATGAGCTGCAAGAAGATGTGGTGTAGGCTGGTACAATTGCAACATTTAAGAGGCATTTGGATGGGTATATGAATAGGAAGAGTTTGGAAGGATATGGGCTGGGTGCTGGCAGGTGGGACTAGATTGGGTTGGGATATCTGGTCAGCATGGACGGGTTGGACCGCAGGGTCCATTTCCATCCTGTACATCTCTATGACTTTATCTCTATGACTTTATGCTGCATTTATACAAAACCTTGCTAGACCCCATTTGGAGTACTGTGAGCAGAACTTGGCACCACACCTTAGGAAAGATATATTGGTGTTGGAGAGAGTTCAGTGTAGGCTTACAAGAATGGTAACGGTCTTCAAGGGTTAAGTTTTGAGAATAAATTAGGCCTGTTTTCTCTAGATTTTAGAAGATTATGGGATGCTAACAGGAAAAAAAACAGGGCAGATAGAGATAAACTATTTCCACTGGTTAGAAGTTCTAAAACCAGGGGGCATAGTCTAAGAATTAGGGCTAGACTGTTCAGGAGAGACGTTCGGAATCACTTCTACGTACAAAGGGTGACAGAGGTTTGGAACTTTCTTCTACAAACAGTTGTAATGCTAGATCAGTTGTTAATTTTAAATCTGAGATAGTTTTATTTTTGTAAAGCAAAGGTATTAGGGAATATGGGTCAAAGGCAGATGTATGGAGTTAGGGGCTGCACGATGGCGCAGTGGTTAGCACCCACCTTGAATGACTGTTTGCACATTCTCCACATGTCTGCGTGGGTTTGCTCCGGGTGCTCCAGTTTCCTCCCACAGTCCAAAGATGTGCAGGTCAGGTGAATTGGCCATGCTAAATTGCCCACAGTGTTAGGTATATTAGTCAGAGGGGAGATGGGTCTGGGTGAGTTACTCTTAGGAGGGTCAGTGTGGACTTGTAGGGCTGAAGGGCCTGTTTCAACAGTGTAGGGAATCTAATGTAAACTGCCATGCTCTCATTAAATAGCACAATAGGCTCAAAGGACTGAATGGCCTTGTTCTCTATCTATAAATCTATCAGAAGTTCAATAGAGTGTGACAAGTGTAATATGGAGCATTTCTTTGTGTTCATAATGTGATACTTGTAACTCTATGTTATATTATTCTTTAAAAGAAAACAAAAGCATAAAGTGAGTATTTTGGTGACTAAAACTTCCTATCGGTGAAACAAAAAATGGATGTTTTCATTTTATTTATTCGCTCAGAGAATGTGGGCTTCACTGGTTGTGCCGTCATTTATTGCTACCCCTAACTGTCTTTGAGAAGATGGTGCTGACCCTTAAATCATAGATAATGGACTGCTCAAAAACTTATGGGAGTGCACTAAATGGAAAGGGTTATCTTTGGGAAAACAAGTTAATTATTAGTAAAAGAAAACAATTATGACACATTTGTAATAATGATATTTTTAACATTTGCAAAGAGCTGGTAAGCTGCTTAACTAGCTTTAATGTCAGATTAATATTCCCACTGCATGGTGCATAATCGTAATGGAAGAAAACCAAAAGGCAATTTATCCTCAACCTGACCTGTCAACTTGCAAATCAAAATTTAATCTTGAAGTGGAGCTTTCTGGGACATGTAGCTTCAGATTATCCTTTTGTTTCAATGTACATAAGAAATCTGTTATTCTTACTAGCCTCAAAGTGTCTCATAGTGGTGCTATTTTCTCACAGAAAATGAAGACTGGCCATTCGCCAAGACTTTCTTTCCTTTCAATTGATTCTACATTTTAAAAATATAAATATTTCCTTCACATTATTTTTAAAACAGTGACAATTTTTACATTGCCTGCGACATACCGAAACAGAATTTAGCCTCCCCATGGATTTGAATTTATTAGCCTCTATTCCCTGCATGATATAGACCTGTGGTGCTCTTTGAACATCTTCAATTTATTAAGCTCACTAACATTAAATCAGCTTGCAAGTTAAATAGATTCTTTGATTTGGTTTTTGGCCCTGGAAAAGTGCACATGCTCCTCATTAATGAAAGTCTCATTAACAGACAAGAATTGACTTTTCACAGGTGTTGCTGCATCCATTCACAATTTCCATCACCATTCCATCAAACTTTTAATGAATGCCTACTTGTGTGAAAATCAGCACATTCAAGAACTTAAAATAGCTCCTTAATATCTTTTTATTGAACTTATTATCCAGCTCAGTTGGCTGGAAGGCTGGTTTGCAATGCAGAATGATGGCAAAAGGATGGATTTAATTCCTACAGTGGCTGAGGTCACCATAAAGGTCCCACTCTCTCAATCATGTCCCTTGCCTGAGGAGTACTAAACCTCAGGTTAAACCATCACCAGTCATCTTTCTCTAATGAGACAGCAGCTCTGTGATCCTCTGGAACTATGGCATCTTAACCTTTTAAAAATGGACCTTGACTTTTAAAAGAACATTCTGACTGTTCCACTGGTGGAGCTATGCACTTAATTGAAGCAGCATTACAATTTCAGTGACCAGATAGTACAGGCAAAGCTCCTTAATCCCTGAAAGACATGCTGCCATTATATTGTCATGCAATATACAATGCTGTTATGCTATTAATTACGTTTGGGTAACTTGCAAGCCCAGCCAAAGTTGCAGTTTCAATTAAAATAAATGGAACTATCTTAGGCCACAGGCGACTCAGCTTTGTCAGGTGACTGAAAACCAAATTGCCCGGATGGGAGTAAAGCTGAAAAGGTAGGTGTCTTTTAAATGTTAAAGGTTTTTTTTTATATAAATAACCTTCATAATTTATTTTGGTTTGAAACAAAAGAAGCTTTCTTTTTGTAATTATGAGAAGAAATTGAAGGAGTACCTTGAACAAAAATCAGCCCCTCCTGAAGTTTGCTTTTAATATCTTATTAGGGGAGTCCGAAACTAGACAGCCTAGGTTTATGGTGAGAAGGGAAAGGTTTGAAAGGAACCTAAGGAGCAACAATTTCATGCAGAGGGTGGTGCGTGTATGGAATGAGATGCCAGAGGAGGTGGTGGAGGCTGGTACAATTACAACATTTAAAAGGCATCCGGATGGGTACACAAAGAGGAAAGGTTTTGAGGGATATGGGCCAAATGCTGGCAAATGGGACTAGATCAGTTTAGGATATCTGGTCGGCATGGACAAGGTGCACCGAAGGGTTTGTATCCTTGCTGTGCATCTCTACGACTCTGTGACTCTAATTTATTTGTTAGCTTATATCCAGTGACAAATTACCTCAAAATATAAAAAAAATTCATGTAAGTATTGAATATAGATCGTTATGAAAAGAACAGTAAGAGTAACTCTCATTCTGTATCATAAGGCTACAATCAGGATCTTTGGATCTTAAGAAAAGTGAGTTTCATTATTCCTGGTGGCATAAGAATGTGACAAAAGAGGTTGAGTATCAATCTGCATATCCTTCTAAAATCTGCCAATGTCAGGCAATAAAAGCAGGAGAAATTCCTGGTCAGCCATATGATAGAGAGAAAATTGGATCCTCTACCATCTCTATCCAAAACTCTAGATTACAAGATGTAAGAGTATGTTGCCACAACAACATGGACTCCCTGTGTAATCTGTAACAAAGAACAAAGAAAATTTACAGACCAGGGATGGGCCCTTCGGCCTTCCAAGCCTGAGCGTTCTACTAGCATCCTCTGTGTAAAGTATTTGCCACGCATATCTCCCTAAAACTTTTCACCACTCATCTTGAACGCGTGACCTCTCGTTACTGAATCCGTCACCCTGGGAAAAGCAACCTAAGCTCCAGATTCTGGAAACTAAGCAGAAACCTAGGGCATTATGGCACATTTAGGAGGCTGAGAGATTTATGGATAGGTTGTTTCAGGATGTGGTCATACTGCAGTTTAAGGAAGTGCAGGCGGGTAGATTAATTTTCTAATCCTAACTGATCTCACATGAGGTGCCAGAAGACTGGAGGACTGCTAATGTGGTCTCATTATTAGAAAAAGGGAGAAAGGGATAGAGGAGGAAATTAGAGATCAGTCAGTCTAACCTTGGTACTGAAGAAGTAATTTGAAAGAGTTCCGATGGACAGAATATATCTGTATTTGGTGAGACTTGGATTCATCAGGGATAGTCAGAATAGATTTATTAAAGGAAGGTTACGTTTGATAAATTTGATTGTTTTTTTCAGGAGGGAACCAGGAGTGTTGATGAGGTAATGCATTTGATGTGGTATACATGGACTTTAGCAAGGATTTTAATGAGTAGTAGACTGGCCAAGAATGTAGGTGTCCATGGGATCCAAGGCGAAGTAGCACATTAAATCCAAACTTGGCAGAGAGGCATGAAGCAAAGACTGATAATTAAGGGATGTTTCTGTGACTGGAAGTCTGTTTTGAGTAGGATCCATAGGGCTTAGTGCTGGGGTGCTAGCTGTTTCTGGTGAATATTAATGATTTGGAATTAAATCCAGGACATATGATCAAGCAGTTAATGGCAGGCACAAAGATCGGTTGGCTGTTAAATAGGCAGGAGCATAGCCATAAACTAGAGGAGGGTATGAACAGACTGGTCGGCTGGGTCAAGCAGTGGAAAATGGAATTCAACCTGAAAAGTGTGTGATAACACACGCAGGGAGGGTTACACGGCAAGGGATTACACGATGAATGGTTGGGCCTTGAAAAGTACGAAAGGTCAGAGAGACTTTGGTGTGCATACCCACAGATCATTGAAGGTAACAGGGGAGGTAGGTAAGGTGGTTCAGAAGGCGTATAGTTACTTTCCTTTATCAGCTCAGGCACAAAAATCCAAGAACAGTGTGGTTTCGCTGAAATGGTACAAAACACAGATTAGGCCACAGCTGGATTATTTATGTAGTTCGAAGAGAAAGTGAGGACTGCAGATGCTGGAGATCAGAGTCAAGAGCATGGTGCTGGAAAAGCACAGCAGGTCAGGAGTAAGAAAATGGATGTTTCGGGCATGACCCCTACATCATGTAGTTCTGGTCACCATGTTATAGAAAGGGTGTGATTGCAGTGGAGAGAGTGCAGAGAAGTTTTACCAGGATGGTGCTTAGACTGAAAGGTATGTGCTATGAAGAAAGATTGAATAGACTGAGGTTATTTTGCTTGGAGCAGTGAAGGTTGAGAGGGGACCTGGTGGAGGTGTGCCAATTGCTAGGGAGAATTGATTTAAGGGATGAGGTAGAAGATTATGAGGAGAGTTGAAGAGCATTTTATTTTACCCAGCGTGTGATGAATCTCTGGAACAATATTCCCTTTAAGTTGTATTTTTGGTGTGCAGACCTCTGAGATCCATGCATGGTATCAACCTTTGAGACCAGAAGTTTCCATGAACAAGAACCATGAGAATGCCAAATGGTGTGTGCAGAAGTTCAGACGAAGTTCAGAGGAGTTGTTCAGCTATGCAGCTCAGGGGGACATTGATCTAGAACTCACCAACTAAAAGGGTGGTAAAGCCTGAAAATCTTGAATATTTAAGCAACATTTACATACAATGCCATAGCCTCCAGACCTGTGGTCTAAGGGCTGAAAAATGGGAGAAGTGGAGTCAGATCTTTATTGACCAATATGGACACAAGAGGCCAAATAGCTTCTTTCTGTGTTATAAATGTCCATGACCCAATCTTTTCCCCAGAACTTTTATCTATTTTGAACATCACACGTTAGTTATCCTAACCTTGAGGCATCGTTTTTCTTTATTTTCATTGATATAAAATCAATAACATAATTCAGGACATAATACCACATACATTGGAAATCTGAAATAAAGGCTGAAAAAAGCTGGAAATATTCACCAAGATCAGGCCAGGGTTTTTCAGGAGTGTGAGATCAGGTAGAATACTCCAAAAGTAGTTCAAACCCATTCAGATCTTTTAATAGATATAGTGGAACTTCAGTGTAGTTTTCAAAAATAAATCTTTGTGGAGTCAGAATAGCTGTTATGCACTTCTAAGTTCTCTATCAACATTAAAAGTTTAACTAGCATCCAGAGCCTCCCCCTCCCCTCACCCCCCACAGAGCAGAACATCATTGCTGAGCAAGTATGACATGCAAGGCAGATGTGTAACTCCATTATGTCAGGCTTGCATCACACTTACTAGCCTGAGGCTGGGACTGGTTAATATATAAACATATTTCTCCAGGTTGGAAGAGTAATAATTATAACATGCACAATTCCCAAGCACTGTAGTCAACTACTTCCCTATACAGTACTTTAAAATCTTGATTTCTGAATATAGAATAATAACAACAACCCTTGGCAATGGATAGAAGCAATTACTCATTTTTCTGTAACTACTGATTGCTCTGGCAAAAGTCCCAGTTCTACATGTCTCAATTAGATACATAAATTACTTTCAAAATAATTGACAACTGGGATATCCAATGGAGGTAAAATTCAATTTTGAAAAGGATAGGAAGTTGGGATGGTAATGGATCCTCATTTCAGTAAAATGAGAAATGGATATGGTTATATAAGGCAACTCTTACGGAATATATTTTGCATTATTGCCATTTTTAAAATCAGTCACAGAATGTGGACATCACAGGCTTGGGAAAAATTTACTGCTTATCCAAAATTGCCCTCATAAAGTGGTGGTGAGCTGCCTTCCTGAACGACTGCAGCCCATAGAGAGTGGGTTCACCCACAGTGTTGTTAGGATGACAATTCCAGGATTTTGACCCAGTGACTGTGAAGGAATTATCACATATTGTCATAGTCAAGGTGAGGAGTGGCTTGCAGTGAAACTTGTAGGTTGTGTAATTCACAGCATTTGTCCTTCTAGTTGGTAAGAGTCTCAGTATTGGACAGTGCTGTCAAAGGAAACTTGGTAAATTCCTCTAGTGCATCTTGTGAATGGTCCACAGTGCTGCCACTGTGCATCAGTGTTGGAGGGTGTGAATGTTGAAGATGATGATGAAGGTTCCAGTCAAGTAGGCTGTTTTGTTTTGTCTGTTGTCAAGCTTCTTGAGTATTATTGGAACAGTACTCATTTAAGCAAGTGGGGAGTATTCAATAATGGACAGGCTGTGGGGCAACAGAAGACGAGGATTCCTTGCCTTTGATTGGTTCTTGCATTTGATATCCTGAAGACCAAGATTGCTTTATTCAAACAAAATATGTCAGACTCTAAGTGAATCATTTTGATTTCTGTTACATCCAAGTTGACCTCAACTCATCAAACTTGGAATCAAGCTCAAACTTTAATGCTTAAGGTTTTCACTGCTCTGCAATGATACTCTTTGAAAATAGAAAATTCCACCATTTTATCAAGTACTTGAGTCTCAAAGGTCCATGTGCAACTATTCTGCAGTTACTGCAGCTCAGCTCATATGGGAAAAAAACAGGTTGTTAACTGCAGAGCGTTCTGGGACCAACATTTCTGGATTGAAGAACCATTTTTATCTCTGTTTGGGTAATTACCTAACAAAATAATTTAACTTAAAGAGAAGCATATCCAATTAAATTGCACAATAATCTCTAAATGTTTCTTAAATATTAGTGTGTTGTGGTGTATAACTGACGGTTTCAAGTAGGAATGGAATAAATAATTTGAGAGCTTCTTATGAAGTAATACTAGCATTTGTATATCAGCTGCACCAAGAAGGGGAATGTTGCAGTTTCACTTTTACCTTTAACCAATACCAATTTAAGAAAATGTAGTCATTCATCTTATCACTGTTTTGGGTCTTGCAGTTCACAAATGGGCTTTCAAGTTATCCTATTGTTAGAACCCTCACCTACTTTTTTGTTATTTTTATTTTTATCCTTTTATCGATTTGGGGTTGGAGTTGTGAACTGGGAATTGTGATCTGGGAATGACACAAGACACTACCTATCAGACTCCCGGGGTGGAAAGGCTATAAGTGATTAAATTAGTGGTTGAAAAATAGCAAGAAGCGACAAGGAGCTTACTAATATGCTTAATTTCCCATATGTATACAATTTAAATGCAATTCAACATGATTTAATCCTGCTTCCCAATTTAGTGTCAAGTTTCTCACATGTCTTAACAGCAGGTGAAAGCTGGCAATGTTTAAGTGGCTTCCTCCACTCACTGTGACATCCTTTGGATTTCAAGGAGTCTGGATCACAGGACACTCGATGAACCTTGGAGGAACTATCCCTGTGTATAACTCTGCTGAGCTGACAATCTGAGGGGTGAGCTTCAGACAGGAAATTCAGACTTCAGAAGTATTGAGTTGTAAATGTAAAGAGACAGATCATAACTCAAGTTGTGAAGAAAGGTATGTGATATATATATATAAATATTAGAGATTGGATTTTAAAATAATGGCATTGAGATGTTGGTTACTGTCATGAAGGGTTTTCTTTCTTAATAAATTAGCCATTTGAATACAAAATTGGCTTGAAAGGTAGGAGACTTAGGGAGGTGTGAAGGGTTGCTTTTCAGACTGGTGCCTGTGACCAACGATGTGTTGCAAGGTTTGGCGCTGGGGCCACTGGTTTTTGTCATTTATGTAAATACTTTGGATGTGAATATAGGAGGTAGGGTTACTAAATTTGCAGATGGCACCAAGATTAGTGGTGTAGTGGATAACGAAGAAGGTTACCTCAAATCAGAACAGGACCTTAACCAGATGGGCAAATGGGCTGAGGACTTTAATCCAGATAAATGTGAGGTGCTATGTTATGATGGGGAAAATCAGTGCTGGATTTATGCACTTAATGGTAGGGTCCTGGGGAGTGTTGCTGAGCAAAGAGATCTTGGAGTGCAGGTTCATAGTTCTTTGAAAGTCGAGTTGTAGGTAGACAGGATAGTGAAGAAGGCTTTGGAGTACAGCATTCAATTCTGCTCTCCCTGCTATAGGAAGGATGTTGAAAAACCTGAAAGAGTTCAGAAAAGATTTACATGGAGATTGCCAGGCTGGAGGGTTTGAGCTGTACGAAGAGGCTGGATAGGTTGGAGCTGTTTTCCCTGGAGTGTCGGAGGCAGAGGGATGATGCTATAGTAATTTATAAAATCGTGTGGGTCATAGATAAGGTGAAGAGTTAAGTCAATGTGGGGGAGTCTAAAACCAGAAAATATACATTTAAGGTGAAAGGGGAAAGATTTCAAAGGTACCTATGGGGAACGTTTTCATGCAGAGAGTGGAATGTGTATGAAGTGAACTGTTAGATTAAGTGGTGGGGACTGATAGAATTACAGCATTTGAAAAGGCATCTGAATGAGTTCATGAATAGGAAGAGTCTAGAGGGGTACAGGCCAAATGCTGGCAAATGGGACTAGACTAATTTATGATAGTTGGTCAGCATGGACGAGTTGGACCGAATGGTCTGTTTCCATGTTGGACATCTCTATGACTCTAAGGGTTGGATAACTTTGTGCAGATTAATGATCTTTTTTCAGTTACTGCCCAAGGCTTTTGCTTTATGCCAGATCATTGGTACATGATTCTCCTGGATGATTTGATGGAAAGATGACTAGCCAATATCTTCTCAATATCTTCAGGATTTCAGGATAGCCATTACCAAGCATTACAAACTTTTAATGATGAGATTAGCCTTTCTATTTCATTTATAATAAAAAGGTGAAATATGTCTTTCATTCCAGCTATTATAAAGACCTCACCTCATGATTTTGATGTTTTTTTTTAATTGAGAACTGAAATAAAAGTGAATTGTTTAAAACCAGGGACCTACAAGATGGCTGCATGTTTTGAAGGTAAAGAATTTGATGCCTCCTATGAACTCCATTTGTGCAGCAGTGGGTCGAAGTGATGCGCTGACAACCAGAACTGGGGATTATTTAAAAGGGAAGCTGATTGGTTTATAAATGAGGAACAATTATCAATGATGAAGGTCCTCCATGTTCCAACAACTATCCAATTGTTTTTCAGGTAAGCGAACAGCTTGGGCTGTCAGAAAGACAGAAAGAAGCTAGTTCAGAGCAGAAGAGAAACCACGTGGTCTGCAGCAGCCGAAACTCTCTCTCACACAGTTCTCTGCAGTAAGCCATGTTAAACCTGAAGAAAACTAGCTTATCTTTCCTTCAGCAGATGTAGCAAGATGTGACTCTGAATTGAATAAAAGACCTTTCTTAAGTGAAACACTCACCTCTTACCCTTTCCAAACCAGTGGAAGCATTTGGAAAAAGGAAAGTTGAGGAGAAACCCACAGACCAACCCAACCAGCAGATCTTCACAATGAATGCTACAGAACTGTTTTTTTTTCCAGTTTTGGCATCACTATGTGTTTTTTTCTCTTGTTTATGTTTGTGTGTGTGAGAAACTGAAGGTTTTCATAAAAGGCTTTACAATTTTTAATTTGGAGAGTTTACTTAGTTTAAGTTGTTTACCTGTAGATAGAATCTAATGACCTGTAATGAGTAGCAATAGCTTGCTAAGTGCAGAAATCTGGTTGAGTTTTTCTATAGACCTGGGTTTGAAAAATCAGGTAATTTTAGAATTTCATACTCTTTTTAAAAAGAAGCTTTCACTTTTGTGATGACTCCAGGAATAAAGGGACTTGATTTCCAGTGTCTTACTTCATTGGTCAAGACATGTATTGTCGCTAATTAGGAATATAGGAACAGCAGAAGGCCATTTGGCCCCTTAAGTTTGTTCCACCATTCAGTGAGATCATGTCTGACCTCAGGCCTATCTCCATATATCTGCCTTTGGCCCATATGTCTTAACACCACTGTTTAAGAGAACAGATATCAATCTCAGATTTAAAATTAACAACTGATCCTGCATCCACTGCCATTTGTTGAAGAGAGTTCCAAACATCCACCACCATTTGGTAACATCTCCAACATCTCTTCTGAATGGTCTGGGCCTAATTCTCAGACGATGCCCCTTAGTTCTTGAATTCCTAACCAATAGAAATAGTTTATCGTAATCTACCCTGTCATTTCCCATTAATACCTTGAAGAATTTGACCAGATTATTCCTCAACTTTCTAAATTCCAGACAAAATAGAAATGTAATTTCTGCTTCAATTCTCCTCCTTTTACGTTATCCATCTTTATGGCATTTATCAGGTGGGTCTCGATGCTGTTTGGGAGAGACTGATTGATGAGACTGTGTTGATTAGCAACATTGGATCTTAGTTTATTTTGTTGCAGTAGGTTGTTTCCATCTTGCTATGTTGGGAATGTACAAGTTGTCTCAAAGATATGTAGAAATGGCTGGATCCTAATTTTATTCATTTGTTTTGGGAATTCTACATATTTCTCCTCGAGTCAGGGAGTGTCTTTATTCGAATCGTTCTCTTGGAAATGATATAATGGTAGCTAGATAAAAGTCTCTTGTGAACTTCATGCAAGTTACTCTAATGGAGAAATTAATAAGAGGAAACTTTATTGTCACAAAAGGGGAAAGTAAGTGGTCAGGAGCAATGTTAGCCCACTAAAGACTGTAAGTGGGAATATTGTCCTAACCAGGGAGAGAAGGGCCCCTTTATGTCATTGTGTTGAGCCTTGGGAGATGGGAGAGATATTAAATGAATATTTCATGTCAGTTTTTAATATAAAGAAAGAAATGGAATTGAGAGAACTCAGGGAAATAAATGCTGATGTTTTGAAAGCAGTTCAAATTTCAGAAAAGGAAATTTTGGAGGTCTCAGAAAACATAAAGTTCAATAAATCTCTGGGACCTAATCAAGTGTATCCCAGAATATTGTGGAAAGTTAAGGAGGAAATTGCATGGACCCCAGCAGAAACATTTGTATCATCAACAGACACAGCTGAGGGTGGCTAATGTTGTGCCTTTATTTAAGAAAGGCTGTAAGGAGAAGCCTGGGAATAACAGGCCTGTGAGTCTGACGTCAGTGGTGGGTATGTTGTTGGAGGTGATTCTGAAAGGTAGAATTTACATGCATTTGGAGAGGCACAGAATGATAAGGGATAGTCAGCATGGATTTGTGTGAGGGAAATCATGTCTTACAAATTTGATTGAATCTTTTGAGGAAGTAACCAAAAAGATCGATGAGGGCAGAGTGGGAGATCTTGTTTACTTGGACTTTAGTAAAACATTTGATATTTTTCCACATGGTAGACTGATCAGCAAAGTTAGATCACATGGAATTCAGTCTGACTTTGACAATCAGATATAAAATTAGCTTTACTGTAGGAGACAGAGGGTGGTGGTGGAGGGTTGCTTTTCAGACTGAAGGCCTGTGACTAGCAGTGTTCCACAGGGATTGGTACTGGGTCCACTTTTGTTTGTCATTTATGTAAATAAGTTGCAGGAGAATATAGGGGTCATCCCTTTGCAGATGACATCAAAATTGGTAAGGCCGTGGGTAGTGTTGTAGACCAGAATGACCTAGGGGTTCAAGTACATAACTCTTTGAAGTTTGCATCACATCGAGATAGGGTGGTTAAGAAAGCATTTAGCCTGCTTGTCTTCATTGCTCAGAAGTTTGAGTGTTGAAGTTGGTGAGACTTCTGGAAAACTCTGACCAGTTCTGGCCTCCCTGTTGTAAAGAAGGATATTATTAGGCTAGAGAGGGTTCAGAAGATATTTACCAGGCTGTTTAGACTAGATTAGATTCCCTACACTTCTTCATTCCTGAAGAAGGGCTCATGCCCGAAACGTTGATTCTCCTGTTCCTTGGATGCTGCCTGACCTGCTGTGCTTTTCCAACAACACATTTTCAGCTTAGATTCCCTACAGTAAGGAACAGGTCCTTCAGGCCAACAAGTCCATACCAACCCTCTGAAGAGTTACCTACCCAGACCCATTCCACCAACTTATATTTATTCCTGACTAATGCACCTAACATTATGGGCAATTTAGCATGGCCAATTCACCTGACCTGCACATTTTTGGATTGTGGGAGGAAACCGGAGCACCCAGCAGAAACCAACGCAGGCAAGGGGAGGATGTGCAAACTCCACGCAGACAGTTGCCCGAGGAGTAGAGGATTTGCCAGGAATAGAGGGTTTGGTTTATAATGAGAAAGTGGATAGGCTAGGACATTTTTCACTGGAGTGTTAGAGGTTAAGAGGTGACATTATAAGAGGTTTATAAAATAATGAGGAATATAGATAAGGTGAATGGCTAGTGTCTTTTCTGTAAGCTGTGGGCTTTCAAGACTGGGGGTATATTTTTAAGATGAGAGGAGTAAGATTTAGAAAGATAAACGGGCAATTTTTTAAAATAGAGGATGGTGCATGTGTGAAATGAACGTCCAGAGGAAGTGGTAGATATGGGTACAGATACAACTTTTAAAAGACATTTAGGTAAGTACATTAAAAAGAAATGTTTGGAGGGATATGGGCCAAGTGCAGGCAGGTGGGACTAATTTAATTTGGGATTATGATCAGCATGGACTGGTTAGACCAAAGGGTCTGTTTCCATGCTCCATGACTCAATGACTCTAATTACTTTCTGTGAGTATTTATAGCAGGAAAAAAAGAGCACAGCTCACTTCAAGTCCCAAGGAAATTAACAGTGAATTGGGGACATGGACCAATTAACCTAACATCTGTGTTATTGTTGGAGTCTATAGTCAAGGATGGGGTGGATCAAGCCTGAAGAATCTCATTGAGTTTTTTTTTAAACAGGTGATTAAGGTACTGTACGTGAGAATGTCAATGGATGTTTATTTATGTGAACACCAAAAGAAGTCATTTCAAGTCATAGAGTCACAGAGATGTGCAGCATGGAAACAGAGCCTTCAGTCCAACTCATCTATGCCGACCAGATATCTGAACCCAATTTAGTCCCACCTGGCAGCAGCCAGCCCAAAGCCCTCGAAACCCTTCCTATTTATATACCCAACCTGCTGCCTTTTAAATGTTACAATCGTACTAGCCTCCACCAATTCCTCTGGCAGCTCATTATATATGTGTACCACCCTCTGCATGAAAACATTGCCCCTTAGGTCCCTTTTATATCTTTCCCCTCTCACCCTAAACCTATGCCCTCTAGTTCTGGACTCCCCACCCTCGGGAAGAAACTTTGTCTATTTATCTTATCCATGCCCCTCATGATTTTATAAACCTCTTTAAGATCACCCCTCAGCCTCCGACACTCCAGGGAAAACAGCCCCAGCCTATTCAACCTCTTCCTATAGCTCAAATCCTCCAACCCTGGCAACATTCTTAGAAATTCTTTCTGGACCCTTTCAAGTTTCACAACATCCTTCCAATAGGAAGGAGACCAGAATTGCACGCAATATTCCAAAAGTGGCCTAACCAATGTCCTGTACAGCTGCAACATGACCTCCCAACTCCTATACTCAATACTCTGACTAATAAAGGAAAGCATACCAAACGCCTTCTTCACTATCCTATCTACCTGTAAATCCACTTTCAAGGAGCTATGAACCTATACTCCAAGGACTCTTTGTTCAGCAACACTCCCCAGGACCTTACCATTAAGTGTATAAGTCCTGCTAAGATTTACTTTCCCAAAATACAGCACCTCGCATTTATCTGAATTAAACTCCATCTGCCACTTCTCAGCCCATTGGCCCATCTGGTCAAGATCCTGTTGTAATCTGAGGTATCCTTCTTTGCGGTCCAAAAACACCTCCAATTTTTGTGTCATCTGCAAATTTACTAACAATGCCTCTTATGCTCGCATCCAAATCATTTACGTAAATGACAAAAAGTAGAGGACCCAGCACCGATCCTTGTGGCACTCCACTGGTCACAGGCCTCCAGTCTGAAAAACAACCCTCCACCACCACCCTTATCTTCTACCTTTGAGCCAGTTCTGTATCCAAATGGCTAGTTCTCCCTGTATTCCATGAGATCTAACCTTGCTAACCAATCTCCCATGGGGAACCTTGTCGAATGCCTTACTGAACTCCATATAGATCACATCTACTGCTCTGCCCTCATCAATCCTCTTTGTTACTTTGTCAAACAACTCAATCAAGTTTGTGAGACTTGATTTCCCACGCACGCACAAAGCCACGTTGACTATCCCTAATCAGTCCTTGCCTTTCCAAATACATGTACATCCTGTCCCTCAGGATTCACTCCAACGACTTGCCCACTACTGACATCAGGCTCACTGGTCTATAGTTCCCTGGCTTGTCCTTACCATCCTTCTTAAACAGTGGCACCACGCTAGCCAACCTCCAGTCTTCCGGCACCTCACCTGTGGCTATCGATGACACAAATATCTCAGCAAGGATCCCAGCTATCACTTCCTGAGCTTCCCACAGAGTTGTAGGGTACACCTGATCAGGTCCTGGGGATTTATCCACTTTTATGTGTTTCAAGTCATCCAGCACTTCCTCCTCTGTAGAATGGACATTTTTCAAGATGTCACTATCTATTTCCCTGCATTCCATATCTTCCATGTCCTTTCCACAGTAAATACTGATGCAAAATATTCATTTTGTATTCCCTCATCTCCTGCTAATCTTTGAGGGGTCCTATTCACTCCCTAGTTACCCTTTTGTCCGAAAGGTATTTGTAAAATCCTTTTGGATTCTCCTTAATTCTATTTGCCAAAGCTATCTCTTGTCCCCTTTTTGCCCTCTTGATTTCCCTCTTGAGTATACTCCTTACCTTTATATTCTTCTAAGGATTCACTCGATCTATCCCGTCTATACCCGACATGTGCTTCCTTCTTTTTCTTAACCAAAACCTCAATTTCTTTAGTCACCCAGCATTCCCTACACCTACCAGCCTTTCCTTTCACTCTCACAGGAATATGCTGTCTTTGGACTCTCCTTATCTCATTTCTGAAGGCTTCTCATTTTCCACCCGTCCCTTTACCTGTGAACATCTGCCCCCATCAGCTTTTGAATGTTCTTGCCTAATACCGTCAACATTAGCCTTCCTCCAATTTAGAACATCAACTTTTAAATTTGGTCTATCCTTTTCCATCACTATTTTAAAACTAATAGAATTATGGTCACTGGCCCCAAAGTGCTCCCCCACTGACACCTCATTCACCTGCCCTGCTTTATTTCCCAAGAGTAGGTCAAGTTTTTCACCTTCTCTAGTAGGTACATCCACATACTGAATCAGAAAATTTTCTTGTACACACTTAACAAATTCCTCTCCATCTAAACCTTTAACACTATGGCAGTCCCAGTCTATGTTTGGAAAGTTAAAATCTCCTACCATAACCACCCTATTATTCTTACGGATAACTGAGATCTCCTTACAAATCTGTTTCTTAATTTCCCTCAAACTATTAGGGGGTCTATAATACAATACCAATAAGGTGATTATCCCTTTCTTATTTCTCAGCTCAACACAAATAACTTCCCTGGATGTATTTCCAGGAGTATCCTCCCTCAGCACAGGTGTAATGCTATCCCTTATCAAAAATGCCACTCCCCCTCCCCCTCTTTTGCCCCCCTTTCTATCCTTCCTGTAGCATTTGTATCCTGGAACATTAAGCTGCCAGTCCTGCCCATCCCTGAGCCATGTTTCCAAAATTGCTATGATATCCCAGTCCCGTGTTCCTAACCATGCCCTGAGTTCATCTGCCTTCTCTGTTAGGCCTCTTGCATTGAAATAATTGCAGTTTAATTTATGAGTCCTACCTTGTCCCTGCCTGCCCTGACTGCTGGAATCGCTTCTTTTCTCAACTGTAGCAGTCTCAGATTGATCTCTTTCGTCAATATCTCCCTGAGTCCTACTCTCCCATCCCCTCCCCACGCCCTCCACACCCCCCTTAATATTTCAATCCTCCTGAACAGCTCTAGCAAATCTCCCTGCCAGTATTTTAGTCCCCTTCCAATTCAGATGCAATTTGTCCTTCTTGTACAGGTCACTTCTTCCCCAAAGGAGATTCCAATGATCCAAAAATGTGAATCCTTCTCCCATATACCAGCTCCTCAGCCAAGCATTCATCTGCTCTATTCTCCTATCCCTGCCCTCACGAGCTCACAGTAATCCAGATATTACTACTCTTGAGAACCTCCTTTTTAAATTTATGCCTAACTCTCTGTCATATCCCTTCAGAATCTCATACTTTTCCCTTCCAATGTCATTAGCTCCAATGTGTACAATGACCTCTTGCTGGCCCCTTTCCCCCTTGAGAACATTCTGCACCACCTCTGAGACATCCTTGATCCTGGCAACAGGGAAGCAACGCACTATTCTGATTTTTCGCTATTGGCCACAGAAATGTCTATCTGTACCTTGGACTAGAGAGTCCCCTAACACTTGGCTCTCTTGGAACCCAATGTACCATTCATTGCATTTGAGCCAGTCTTGATACCAGACACTTGGCTGTTCTTGTTACATTCCCCTGAGATTCCATCACCGCCTTCATTTTCCAAGACAGAATACTTGTTTGAAATAGGGACAGCCTGCAAATTTTTTCCCTTCCTATAACTGCCATCCATCACATCCCCTTACTCCTGTAAATTCCTCATTGCCTCTAACTGTCTCTCAAACCGATTCATTCGATCTGATAGGATTCACAATCAGCGGCATTTATTGCAGATATAATCCTCAGTAACCCGTAAACTCTCCCTAAACTCCCATATCCGACAAGAAGAGTATATCACTCTACTAAATGCCATTCTGGCTTCTTCCAATCTACAGACCCAGAAAATAGCACTTTCTTATTCCTCTATAGAACACTGCTCCAGGCTAACTTAATACTTACAATATATATTTTTAGGTTTAATCAAGAATCATATCTCAATAAAACATATAATCAAGAAAGAACCCACTCTACTCACTACTGCAGAATTACTGTAAGGCCACACTTAAGAATATTCATTTATTCTGTGCTGTGACCTTTCCCAAACAGGTTCCTCCAAGATTAGTTGTGAATTTCCCTATTTGTTAATTTTCCCAGACACACTCCAGCGATACATGAATTCAAACAGCAAAGGCAGTAACTGTTTAGATTCACTGCTGTGTCAGTTAGCAGTGTGGGTTTCTTTTTCACATGCTGTCTCTCTCTCTTTCTCTCTCTTTCTTTCACTCTCTCTCTCCAGCAATGACCTCACCATGTGCTGCCTTTGGCTGTTCCCCTCCCTTTTAATAGTGCTGTTATTTCAACTTTATTTTTTGTCCAAAGTTACAAAACAATGCAACAGCATATAAAACAGTAATTGCTGCTCCTGGAATTCGAGGAAATCACCTCCAACACTTAAAATACCTCAAAAAAGGCACAGCCTGTTACAGCCAGAAATTTTTCCTATCCTCCATCTTGGATTACCCAGAATCCTCCTGTTGGATTACTCAGAATTTGATAAACTCCCACAAATAAACTGTTAGCTAACTTAGGAGCCCACAAAAATGAGGCCAAATTACTGACATGACTCAAAAACTGGTTCAGTGGCAAGTGACAGAAGGTAGCAATAATGGATAGGGACTTAAATTGGCAGGATGTGACCAGTGTCCCACAAGGATCTGTTAGGGCCTCAATTATATGCATTAGGTATTAACAATTTGGATGATGTAATAGAAAGGTATATATCCAAAATTGCTGCTGACACAAAGTTGGAAACCATTTTAGACAGTGTAAGTGATTGAGTCGGAACATTGTGGCACTGGAAAGGCATAACAGGTCAGGCAGCATCCGAGGAGCGGGAGGGTTAATGTTTCAGGCATAAGCCCTTAATCAGGACAGTTGGGGGAAGGGGACTGAGAGACAAATAGGGGGATGGGCATGGGGCTGGGGAAAAGGTAGCTGGGAAGGCGATAGATCCATGCAGATGGGGGTAATTGTGATAGGTCAGTGGGGAGCGTGGAGCAGGTAGGTGGGAGAAAGATGGACAGATAGAACAGGCCAACAGAGTGGTGCCGAGTTGGAGGGTTGGATCTGGGATGAGGTGGCGGGAGGGGAAACTTGGAAACTGGTGAAGTCAATGTTGATGCCACGTGGTTGAAGGGTCCCAAGGTGGAAAATGGGGTTTTCTTCCTCCGGTGGCTTGGATTTGGCAGTGGAGGAGGCCTAGGACTTGCATGTCCTTGCTGGAGTGGGAGGTGGAGTTGACGTGGTGAGCCACAGGGCAGTGGGGTTATTTGGTGCGTGTGTCCCAGGGTTGTTCCCTGAAACATTCCACGAGTTGGCGTCCTGTCTCCTCAATGTAGCAACATCAAAAATAACAGACATGGGAGATAAGGTGGGTGGATGTGCAGGAAAATCTCTGTCAGATATGAAAAGATCATTTGGGACGTTTCCGTGTTGTACATGTTTATGAAAGGTGCAGCAGATGTAAAGGAGTGAATGGCCTACTGCAATTCCTACATTTTATGTTCTTAAGTCCTTTCCTCAGCCTCTTGTACTGACCGTCCATACCCCATTATCCTCTTCCCTAAGAATCCAAACCCAGCCTGACTCACTTCTCAATAATATGGACCAAACTTTAGCCCCAACAATAGCCATTCTTCTTGGCAAAGAGTGTCCTGGATAATTGTACATCCAGGGAGTGTCATCTGCTACAGTAACTTGAGTTTCAGAGATTAAACAATAACTGGTGAGGGGAGGGGCTGGTGTGGGCATAGCTTTTACACCTCCTATGGTGGCAAGGGAAGGTGACAGATGTGGAGGGTGGATTAGCGGGGGGTATGGATCTAATGAGGGAGTTATAGAGTCATAAAGATGTACAACACGGAAACAGACCCTTCAGTGCAACTTGTCCATGCTAACCAGATATCCTAATCTAATCTAGTCCCATTTGCCAGCACTTGGCCCATATCCCTTTAATCACTTCCTATTCATATACCCATCCAAATGCCTTTTAAACGCTGTAATTATACAAGCTGCCACCACTTCCTCTGGCAGCTCATTCTTTACATCCACCACCCTCTCTGTGAAAATGTTGTCCCTTAAGTCCCTTTTATAATTTTCCCCCCTCACCCTAAACCTACGTCATCTCGTTCATGGAGGGAATGGTTTCTGCAGACTCCAGATAGTTGGGGGGAGGGAAATATATCTCTGGTGGTGGGGTCTGATTGTAGGTGGTGGAAATAGCAGCGGATAACATGCTGTATCTGGAGGTTAGTGGGGTGGAAGGTGAGGATCAGGGTTCTATCCTTGTTGTGGTCGAAGGGGCAGGGTTCAAGTGCGGAGGTGTGAGAAGTGGAGGAAATGCACTGGGTGGCATTGTTGATCACGTGGGAGGGGAAATTGTGATCCTTGAAATAGGAGCACATCTGGGATGTTCTGGTGTGGAATTGATCCTCCTGGGAGCAGAGGAATTGAGAGTGGGGGGGGGGTGGGGGAGGGAGGAGGTTTGGGGGGGGGGGTGTTGGGGGGTTGGGAGGAGGTGTAGTCCAGATAGCTGTCAGAGTTGGTGGATTTAATAGAACCCCTCTGGTTCTCACCTTCCATCCAACTAATCTCCACATATGGCACATTATACTCTGCCATTTCTGCCACATGCAATCAGACCCCACCACCAGAGTTTTATTTCCCTCCCCATCCCTATTTACATTCCGCAGAGACTATTCCTTCCATGACTCCCTCGTTATGTCCACTCCCCCCACCAACCCATCCTCCACACCAGGCACTTACCCCTGCCATCGCAAGAAGGGCTTAAGCCCAAAATGTCGATTCTCCTGCTCCTTTGATGCTGCCTGACCTGCTGCACTTTTCCAGCAACATATTTTTAAGCTCTGATCTCCAGCATCTGCAGTCCTCAGTTTCTCCTCCATCGCAAGAGGTGTAAAACCTGCACCATACCTCCCTGGTCACCTCCGTCCAAAGCCCCAAAGGATCCTTTCATATCCACCAGACATTTTCCTGCACACCCATACCCCTCACCTGCTGTGTCTGTTGCTCTCGATGTGGTCCAGGACACCAACACGGGGAACCTTTCTGAGACACACACACACACCCAACAACGCCACCACCCTGTGGCCGACTACTTCAACTCTCCTTCCTACTTCACTCAGGACATGCAAGTCTTGAGTCTCCTCCACCACCAAATCCAACCCACCAACCCACCTGAAGGAAGAACGCCTCATCTTCTGCCTTGACTTTCAAACCACACAGAATCAACATCAACTTCACCAGTTTCCAAATCTCCCCTCCCCCCATCTCATCCAACCTTCCAACTCAGCTCTGCCCTCTCGACCTGTCCCACCTGTCCATCTTTTTTCCCACCTATCCGCTCCACCCTCTCCACCGACCTCTCACAATCAACCCCTTCACCTGCATCTACCTATCATCTTCCCAGCTACTTTCCCCACAGCTCCACCCTGACCCCACCCCACACCACCCCCCCCCCAAACATTGTGATGAAAGGCTTATGCTTGAAATGTCAACTTTCCTGCTCCCCTCCTCAAATGCTGCCTGACCTGCTGTGCTTTTCCAGCACCACATTTTTTAACTCTGACTTTTCAACATCCTCACTTTCTCCAAGTGTAGATGATAGTCCAGTTCAGTTTTTTAACAACGGTAACCTCCAGGAGTTGGCAGTGGGGAGTACAGCAACAGTTATGTCATTGAATGTCAAGGGCTGATGTTTACATTTCCTTGTTGGAGGCACATGTGTGGTACGAATCTATTTAAAAATGGAGTGGTCTAGGTCTTGCTATTTTGGTCATAGACTGCTTCCAGATCTGGGATGCAGCAAACAGTGCAATCATCTGTGAACATTCTCACTTTTGACTTCTAATAGATGGAAGGTACTTAATGGAGCAGCTGAAGACTGTAGTGCATGAGGAACTCCTGCAGAGCTGAATTAATTAGGATCAATATCATCTCTAGAGTTCAGCACTTTGTCCATGTTTGAACAAGGCTGTAATAGGGGCAGGAGTTAAGAGACACTGGCAAAATCCAAACTGAGTGACAGTGAGCAGGTTATTCTTTTGCGAGTGCCACTTCATGGCATTATTCACAACCAGCTCTGTCACTCTAAATTCGAGAGTAGATTGATTAAGCAATAATTGCTCCAGTGCCTTCTACCATTTCTTGACATCACGAGAAGTGAATCAAGTTGTCTGAAGACTGGCATCTGTGAACTCATTGGGCCCTCATTGGAGAAGGCTGAGCTGGATCATTCATTCAGCGTTTTGCACTGAAAATTGTTGTAAATGCTTCATCCTTGTATTTTGCACTGATGAGTTGTGTTCATTGAGGATGGGGATATCATAGAACCCCTACAGTGTGGAAACAGGCCATTTGGCTTAACAAGTCCACACTGACCCACTAATGAGTAACCCACCCAGACCCATTCCCCTAACTAAGGTACCTGACCTACACATCCCTGAACGCTATGGGCAATTTACCATGGGCAATTCACTTAACCTGCACATGTTTGGACTGTGAGAGGAAATCTGAGCAATGGAGGAAACCCACACAAGTCACAGAGAGAATGTGCAAACTCCACACAGACAGTACCCGAGGCTGGAATCGAACTCAGGTCCCTGGTGCTGTGAGGCAGCAGTGCCAATCATTGAGCTGCTGTGTGGAGACTCCTCCTCTCGTGAGGTGTTTAACTGTCTACCACCATTCAGAACTGAATGTGGCAGGACTGCAGAGCTTAGATCTGATCCGTTGCTTGTGGAATCAGTCAATCCTCTCTATCGCATGCTGCTTCCTCAGTTTGCATACAACTACTCCCATTTTATCTGTTCAGCAGTTGACACCACAGCATTAGGTATACTTAGTGCTACTTCTGACATTCAACATTCTGCATTCTAGATTGAATCAGTGTTCACCTCCCGGCTTGTTTGTAATAGTAAAGTGGGGGATATGAGGTCACAGATAATGGTTTAATAT
Organism: Chiloscyllium punctatum; assembly: GCF_047496795.1. Classification (NCBI taxonomy): domain Eukaryota; kingdom Metazoa; phylum Chordata; class Chondrichthyes; order Orectolobiformes; family Hemiscylliidae; genus Chiloscyllium; species Chiloscyllium punctatum. The sequence continues at coordinate 68,265,212 of NC_092740.1, forward strand.
AATTCTGCTGCTAATAGCCTAAACTGCATCATGGATGCCCAGTTTTGAGTTGCTGGATCTGTTCAACATTTGTCTCATTTAACAAAATGAAGGGTATCCTCAGTGAGAAGATGGAACTTCATCTCCACAAAGACTGTTCAGTGGAAATGGAGATAAGATAATGTTATTGATGGACACATCTGCGAAAGGCAGGCTCGTCAAATATATTTTTCCCTTTGATTGATTCATGTACTGCTTTCTGTAATCTCAACCAATCTGGTCAGTAGTGTTGCTACGAGTCACTCTTGGTGATGGACATTGAAGTATCCCTCAGAGAGTACATTCTATGAATTTATTACCTTCAGTGTTTCCTCCAATTGGCATTCAACTTGGAACAGCACAGATTCATCAATCATTGAGGGAGGTGACAAGCAGTGGCAATCAGAAGGGTTTCCTTTCCCATTTTTTGACAAGATGTCATGCAATTTGATTGTGTCTGGAGTCAAAGTCGTGGACTCCTGGGCATTTTCTTCTTCAATGTATACCATGGTGTGACAAGATATACCCAGAGATGGTGATGTTGATGTCAAGGACATTGTCATGCTAATGATATCATTCTTGACAGAAAATGTCAGGCTGTTGCTTGATTACTCAGTGGGATAGCTCTCCAATTTTGGTTCAAGTCTCCAGATAAGGATAAAGAGAACCTTGTGGTGTCAACAGGTCTGCATTTGTTGTCCTTGTTTCCAGTGCCAAGTTCAATATCAAGTCATCTAGCTGGTTTTATTCCTTTCTTTAATACTGCATTTGCATTGGCTTTAGTACCATTCAGTGGCTTGCTAGGCAATTTTAGATTCATTCATTCATTCATTGACAGTCCATCGCAGAGAAGGACAACTTTCTTCCACTCTTAGAGTGAGTCCATAGGTGGCTGTACAGACTGATGCGGCTACCACAGGCTCTGTAATACTTGGGGCAGAAGGTAGTCGTAGGAAGGGGGTGGGTGGGACATTGGTGTGGCAGTATGCTCTTTTCATTGTTTCACCTGGCTTCTGCTTATTCCCGATGGCAAGTCTCGTGGTGTTTGAAGCCTTCCCAGATGCTCCTCCTCCACTTTGGATGGTCTTGGGCCAGTGATTCCCTGGTGTCTGTGGGAATGCTGCACTTCACCTGTGAGGCCCTGAGGGTATCACTGAAGTGCTTCCTCTGTCCACCTGGGACTCACCTGCCCTTTTGGAGTTGGGAATAGAGTGCCTACATAAGGAGTCTCCTGCTGGTCATGTATATTATGTGCCCAGTCCATTATAGCCAAACAAGGGTGGGCAGTGCCTCAATGCTGGGGATGTTGGCCTAGTTGAGGACTCTGGTAATGGTGCATCCTTCTTCCCAGCAGATTCAGGATCTTGCGTAGTCAGCATTGGTGCTACTGCTCCAGACCCTTGAGGTGTCTGCTGTAGACAGTCCTCATCTCAGAACCATATAGGAGGGTGGGAACCACCACAGCTCTGTAATCCATGATCTTGTTGTCAGATCTGAAGTTGTTGTCCTTGAACACCCTTCTCCTCAGGTGTTCAAAGGTTGCGCTAGCACACTGAATGTGGTGCTGGCTCTCTTCATCAACAGCTGCTTTGGCCGACAGGACACTCCTAAGGTATTGGAAGTGGTCAACTTTCTCTAAGGTCTCCCCATGGACCTTGGGAGTTAACTCCACAATGCCAGGCCAAATTGGTGGAGGACCTTATCTTATGGGTGTTCATTTTAGGCCATTTTAGATTGCAATTTAAGAGTCAACCACATTGATTCAGGTCTGGAGTCACATATTGGCCAGAATGGTAGATATCCTTCTTAAAAGGATATTAGTGACTCAGATGGGTTTTTTATATGATTACATGGTCCACATTATTTTCAGTTTTTAGTTCTATATTTTATTGAATTCAAATTTTGCCATGTCCCATTGTGGGATACAAACCAGATTTTCCCCGAATATTAGCCAAGGGTTCTAAATTACTAGTCACTGATGTTGCCACTATATCACAGCATCTCACAAGGCAGATTGCAGTTTTGCATTAGAAGGCTTGAAATTAAAAATGGGGACGTTTCTGAACCATGAAGCACAGAATGCTCTGCCTGCAGATGTGGTGGAGGCAGGTTCAAATGACGCATTCAAGAGTGCATTGGATGATTACTTGGATAGAAATAGTGTGCAGGGAAGTGGAGAAAAGGAGGAGACTGGCACAAGGAAATAGAACTGTTGCAGGATGTGAAGCTGAATGGTCTCCTAAACCATAGCAATTCTGTGATTCTCTGTGACATGAATTCAACAAAATTAAAATGCTTATAATCACTCTACAGCTATACACTTTGAACAATTTGATGATTTGCAGCACTTATATAGTTGACTTGAATAACCTCGACAATTCTCCATTCCTTTATCAGATTTGACTGATTTTTGTCACTTGTCCCTTCATATTTTGTGTAAGATTTCCAAGGTGAAAAGCTGGTTGTTGCAACCAAGAAGGATTTAGTGCTTCTATCGAACTGAGTTAGGTGGGAAACATCATAGTCAAGTTTTCTTGACAGCTCTATTGACCTAGTCTACTCTTTACAGAAGATAACACACTATTTATCAGCCCAATGTCCATTTCTGTCTACATTTGGACAGTGGACTGACAAATTGAGTATTATCTTTGGTATTGAGAAGACAAAGTCGATACCGTTGTTGAGAAAGCTTAGTATATCTCCTGCAGGAAGATATAAATATATATACAAAACTACTTCAAGCTCTGTTCACACAAAGGTTATATTTCTTTCTTGGTTTCTCTTAACTGTGTGCACGAAGATAATCAGCTACTAAAAAATAATCACTGAGATATATTTGTAGAGGTATTACACGTTTAAAGTTTCTTAATTTAATGGCAAGTCTTGGCTTATTTGTAATGCAGCATGTAAATCATTCAGGATATCTTAACACTGTAGTATCATCAAGCTGTGTCTTCTGGGATTTGGAGGAGTCAGAGCTTGTTATGTTATTTGAACAGTATGCATAAAATTGTGTGACCAGCTAAGGATTAATATCAAATGATGATTTTATTCCTGATCACCACTGGGAAATTTTGCTTGAAATTATAATAAACCCTTAAAAATAATTATATTTACTAAAGCTTCTGAACCTACTGACCAGGAACCAAGAACATTCACTACTGCAGGCATTAATCAGTCATAGCACTGAAATTCCAATAGAAAGAAATGAAACATGGATGTAATGTTCTTGCTTTGTTGATATTCTCCTGTTGTTCATTATAAAGCTCTAGCAGCTTGTCTAAGCTACTTTAGGTGGGTAGTAGAGGCATTTGCTACTTTCTTGTGAAATGCATCCCCGGGAAGGTTATTCCTGTCCTTTTTTGATAGCCTCAGGTCCCACAGTTTCCATACTGGATTGTATTTAGAAGCAGGACTATAGACTTGTTTTATTCTGGCCCAGAAGTGATGAGGAACATTCCTGCTAGAGTCATGGCTGAACTGAGTCAAAGGTAAGAATTGATCACAGGCTCGTTAAGTCTTCATGGGTCGGGAGGTTTCTTGTAGTGCACTCTCCAAGTGTTTGTCTTTTCCATTCTGAGAAATGCATCTTCGAAGTAAGATTTGTAATCCTTCACACTCCATTAAGAATTTATAGATAAAGATTCACACCTACAATTTTTCATAATTTTGTCTCATTGATCCAAAATCAATCATTGAATAAATAATGTTATAAGCTTTTAGCTCAGAGAAATTAAATAGATTAAATATGGTAACTTGGAGAATGATGCTTTATTTTATTGTCATGGAAGCATACGGAAACAGACCCATCTGTCCAACTTGTCCATGCTGATCAGATATCTTAAACTAATCTAATCCCATTTGTTCATATCCCTCCAAACCCTTCCTATTCATATACCCATCCAGATGCCTTTTAAATGTAGTAATTGTACCGGCCTCCACCACTTCCTCTGGCAGCTCATTCAATACATGCACCATCTTCTGTGTGAAAAACTTGCCTTTAGGTCCCTTTTATATCTTTCCTCTCTCACCCTAAACCTATGCCCTCTGGACTCCCCCATCCCATGGAAAATACCTTGTCTATTTATCATATCCATGCCCCTCATGATTTTATAAACCTCTCAGCCTCCGACACTCCAGGGGAAACAGCCCCAGCCTAGTCAGCCTCTCATTAAGACCATAAGACCATAAGACATAGGAATGGAAGTAAGGCTGTTCAACCCACCGAGTCCACTATGCCATTCAATCATGGCTGATGGGCATTTCAACTCCACTTACCTGCACTGTAGCCCTTAATTCCTTGCAAGATCAAGAATTTATCAATCTCTGCCTTGAAGACATTTAACGTCCTGGCATCCACTGCGCTCCGTAGCAATGAATTTCTTAGCTGAAAATGTGTTGCTGGAAAAGTGCAGCAGGTCAGGCAACATCCAAGGAACAGGAGAATCGACGTTTCGGGCATAAGCCCTTCTTCAGGAATGAGGAAAGTGATAAAAACTTTTCCAGCAACACATTTTCAGCTCTGATAGACTTTTCCAGCAACATATTTTCAGCTCTGATCTCCAGCATCTGCAGTTCTCACTTTCTCCTCAATGAATTTCTTAGGCCCACCACTCTCTGGCTGAAGAAATGTATCCTCATTTCTGTTCTAAATTGACCCCCTCTAATTCTAAGACTGTTCCCATGGGTCTGAGTCTCCCCGCCTAACAGAAACAAATTCCCAGCATCCACTCTTTCTAACCCATGCATTATCTTGTAAGTTTCTATTAGGTCTCCCCTCAACCTTCTAAACTCTAATGAATACAATCCCAGGATCCCTAGCCATTCATTGTATGTTCGACCTACCATTCCAGGGATCATCCCTGTGAATCTCCACTGGACACACTCCAGTGCCAGTATGTCCTTCCTGAGGTGTGGGACCCAAAATTGGACACAGTATTCTAAATGGGGGCCTAACTAGAGCTTATAAAGTCTCAGAAGCACATCGCTGTTTTTATATTACAACTCTCTTGAGATAAATGACAACATTACATTCGCTTTCTTAACCACGGATTCAACCTGCAAGTCAACTTTTAGAGAATACTGGACTAGCACTCCCAGATCTCTTTGTACTTTGGCTTTGTTAATTTTCTTACTGTTTCAAAAATAGTCCATGCCTGTATTCTTTTTTCCAAAGGGCAAGACCTCGCATTTGCTTACATTGAATTTCATCAGCCATTTCCTGGACCACTCTCCTAAACTGTCTCAATCTTTCAGCAGCCTCCCCATCTCCTCAGTACCAACTGCCTGTCCGCCTAACTTCGTATCATCAGCGAACTTCACCAGAATGCCCCCACTCCCTTTATCCAGATCATTAATATATAAAGTGAACAGCTGGGGCCCCAACACTGAACCCTGTGACACCCCATTTGTCACTCGCTGCCAATCCAAAAAATAACCTTTTATCCCAACTCTCTGCCTTCTGTCAGACAGCCGATCCCTAATCCATGCCAGTAGCTCACCTTGAATGACATTGGCCCCCACCTTACTCAGCAGCCTCCCATGAGGCACCTTATCAAAGGTCTTTTGGAAGTCTAGGTAGATAACATCCACTGCGTTTCCTTGGTCTAACCTACTTGTTACTTCTTCAAAGAATTCTAACAGGTTTGTCAGGCACAACCTCCCTTTACTATATCCAGGCTGACTTGTTCTAATCCAACCCTGCACTTCCATGAATTTAGAGATCTCATCCTTAACGATGGGTTCCAGAATTTTACCAACCACCGAGGTTAAGCTAATCAGTCTATAATTTTCCTTGATCCTTTCTTGAACAAGAGGGTTACAACAATGATTTTATAATTATCTGGGACTTTCCCTGACTCCAGTGATTTTTGAAAGATCACAACCAACGCCTCCGCTATTTCCTCAGCCACCTCCCTCAGACCTCTAGGATGTAGCCCATCGGGGCCAGGAGATATACCAATTTTTAGACCTTTTCACTTTTCTAGCACTTTCTCTTTTGTAATGGCTACCATATTCAACTCTGCCCCGATTCTCCTTTATTATTGGGATATTACTTATGTCTTCCACTGTGAAGACTGATACAAAGTATTTATTACGTTCTTCAGCTATTTCCTTATTTCCCATCATTAGCCTTCTTGCATCGACTTGGAGTGGCCCAATTTCTGCTTTTGCTTCTCGTTTGTTTCTTATGTATTGAAAGAAACTTTTACGATCATTTATAATATTACCAGCTAGCTTACCTTCATATTTGATCCCCTCCTTCCTTATTTCTCTCTTTGTTATCCTTTGTTTTTGTAGACTTTCCAATCTTCTGATTTCCCAGTGCTCTTGGCCACTTTATAGGCTTTCTCTTTTCCTTTGATACGTTTCCTGACTTCATTTGTCAGCCATGGCTGTCTAATCCTCCCCGAATAATCTTTCCTTTCTTTGGGATGAACCTCTGTACTGTGTCCTCAATTACACTCAGAAACTCCTGCCATTGTTGCTCTACTGTCTTCTCCACTGGCTCTGCTTCCAGTCGACTTTCATCACTTCCTTTCTCATGCCCCTGTAATTACCTTTATTTAACTGTAGCACCATTACATCTGATTTTGCCTTCTCTCTTTTAAACTGCAGACTGAACTCTTCCATATTATGATCGTTGCCTTCTAAGTGTTACATTACTTTAAGATCTTCTATAAAGTCTGGCTCATTACATAGAACTAAGTCCAGGATAGCCTGCTCCCTTGTGGGCTCCATCACAAGCTGTTCCAAAAAGCCATCCTGTAAGCATTCCATGAATTCCCTTTCTTTGGACCCACCGGCAACATTATTCACCCAGTCCACCTGCATATTGAAGTCCCCCATGATCACCATAACCTTGCCTTTCTGACATGCCTTATCTATTTCCTGGTACGTCTTGCATCCCTGGTCCTGACCACTGTTAGAAGGTCTGTACATAACTCCCATTATGGTTTTTATGCATTTGTGGTTCATCAACTCCACCCACAAGAGTCCACATCATCTGACCCTATATCATTCAGTGCCATAGATTTAGTTTCATTCTTAAATAACAAGGCAACCCCATCCCTCTGCCCACCTCTCTGTCTTTTCAATAAGTTGTAAATCCGTGGATGTTTAACTGCCAGTCCTGAACCCCCTGCAACCACTTCTCTGTGATGCCGACCACATCATAGCCATTCACGATGATTTGTGCTGTTAATTCATCTACTTTATTAAGAAAGCTACAAGCATTCAGGTAAAGCACCTTAATGCTAATTTTCTTATCCTGATGATTTCCAACATCTCTAGTAATATGTCCTAAGTTATACTTTCCTTTTGCTTCATTCCTAGCCTGCCTTGAACTTAAACCCTGCACACATGCTAACTTGCTGCTTATCTCTCCACTTGACTCCATACTCCCTGTTGCTTTCAATTTCCCCTCCCATGACTCACAAGTTTAAAGACCTAGTGACCACCCTATTTATTCTTTTTGCCAAAGCACTGGTTCCAGATTGGTTCAGGTGGACACCATCCCATTGGTACAGATCACCCGGTTCCAAAACTGATGCCAATGTCCCATGAAATGGAATCTCTCTTTCCCACACCAATCTCTTAGCCACCTGTTTAATTCCCTAATTTTCTTATCCCTACAGCAATTAGCTTGGGCAGTAATCCAGAGATTATGACCCTCGAGGACCTGTTCTTCAATTTCCTTGCTAGTGCTTGATACTCCCCAAACAGGTCCTCCTTCCTAGCCTTGCCTATGTTGTTAGTGCCAACATGGAACACAACAACTGGATCTTCTCCCTCTCGCTACAATATCCTTTCAAGCTGGTTGGAGGTGTCCTGCATTCTGGCACCGGGCAGGCAATACACCATGCGGGACTCCTGATCTTGCTCACGAAGGATACTATCTGTCCCTATAATTATGGAATCAACTCTCTCTGCAGCTCAAACCCTCCAACCCTCGCAAAATCTTTGTAAATCTTTTCTGAACCCTTTTAAGTTTCACAACATTCTTCCAACATGAGAAGAACAGAATTGCACAGAGTATTCCAAAGGTGGCCTAACCAATGTCCTGTACAGCCACAAAATGATCTCCCAACTCCTATACTCAATGCTCTGACTAATGAAGGAAAGCATACTAAATGCCTTCTTCACTATCCTATCTACCTGAGACTCCACTTTCAAGAAACTATGAACCTGCACTCCTACGTCTCTTTGTTCAGCAACACTCCACAGGATCTTACTATTAAGTGTATAAATCCTGCTCTGATTTCCAAAATGCAGCACCTCACATTTATCTAAATTAAATTCTATCTGCCACTCCTCAGCCCATTGGCCCATCTGATCAAGATCTCATTGTAATCTGAGGTAACCTCCTTCGCTGTCCACTACATCTCTAACTTTGGTGTCATCTGCAAACTCACTCACTACCTCCTATGTTCACATCCAAATCATTTCCATAAATGGTGAAAAGTAGAGGACCCAGCACCGATCCTTGTGGCACTCCACTGGTCACAGGCGTCCAGTCTGAAAGGAAACTCTCCACCACCAGCCTCTGTCTTCTACTTTCGAGCCAGTTCTGTATCCAAATGGCTAGTTCTCCCTGTCTTCCATGAGATCTAACTTTGCTAACCAGTTTAATATGAGAAACCTTGTCGAACACCTTAATGAAGTCCATATAGATCACAATTTTTTAAATGTATTCATAAGATCTGGTCTTTACTGGCTATGGCAGCATTTATTGCCCATCACCTAATTGCACTCATCAAGACTGATTATTCTGTCACACTCCTAACTTTTGCCTTGTAGCTGATGGACAAGCATCAGGCATCAGCAGATAAGTTACTCACCACAGAATTCCCAGCCTCTGACCTGTATATGTCATCACAGTATTTATATGCCTGGTCCAGTTAAGCTTCTAGTAACCCCCAAAGATGCTGATGATGCAGGATTCTGCAATGATAATGCTGTTGAATGTCAAGGGAAGATGGTTAGATTCTCTGTCATTGGAGATAGTCATTCTCTTCTACTTGTATGACAGGAATGCCACTTGCCACTTATCAATGCAAACCTAAATGTTGCCCAGATCATTTTCCTAGTGGGCACCAAATGTTGTAGTATCTGAGGGGTTTCAAATGAACACTGAGCACTGTGCAACCTTCAGTAAATAACCAAACCTTTGAATGTTGTGTTGAAGAAAAGGTAACTGATAGACCAGCTGAAGATGATTGGGCCTAAAACAGAAGAAAACAGGAGCAGAAGTGAGCCATTCAGCCCATCGAACCGGGGCTGCTACCCAATATGATCATGACTGATCATCCACTTCAATGGAAACCGAAAGAACTGAGGACACTAGAAATCAGACACAAAAGCAGAAATTACAGGAAATGCTCAGCCAGTCTGGCAGCATCTATGCAGAGAAATCAGAGTTAATGTTTCAGGTCCAGTGAACCTACCTCAGAACTGAGGGTAGAAAGGAATATGTTGGTTTTTATGTAGAAGATAGAGTGTGGTAAGGGAGTAAGGAGTAAACAATAGTTGGAGATAATGCCCAAAGAGAGAAAGGACAATTGGACAGACAAATGACTGGATAATGAGGTAAAAAAAAATGACTGCAGATGCTGGAAACCAGATTCTGGATTAGTGGTGCTGGAAGAGCACAGCAGTTCAGGCAGCATCCAAGTAGCTTCAAAATCAACGTTTCGGGCAAAAGCCCTTCGCCCGAAACGTCGATTTCGAAGCTACTTGGATGCTGCCTGAACTGCTGTGCTCTTCCAGCACCACTAATCCAGAAAATGACTGGATAATGGTCAGGCTAGGAGGATGAATAGCTACAAATGGGAGCTATTAATGACTAACAATGGATTGTGTCTAATCATCAACTATGTGACACCAAGGCCTGAAGTGTGGGGGCTGGGTAAGAACATGGGAGAAGCTCAAGTCCTAAAGTATTGAACTTGAGATTGAGACATGAAGACTGGAGAGTTCCCAAATAAAACATGAGGTGCTATTCTTCTAAATTGCACTGAGCTTCACTGGAGCACTGCAGCAAGCCTAATCCCAAGATGTTGGCTGGGGAACATGGTGGTACATCGAAATGGCAGGATATAATTGATACTTAGAAATCTGTCAGTCTCTAAACATATTTAATGACTCCGCTTTCACACTCCTCTAGGGTGGAGAATTTGAAAGATTCACAAACCTTTAAGTTAAGAAAAAAATCTCTTCAACTCCTGCAGCAATGTGCTCAGGCTAAGATGATTAGCCTCCAACAATCACAACAATCTTCTTTTATGTTTAGTATGACTTCAGCCAGTGAGGTATTTTCTCTCTAATTTCTGTTGGTTTCAATTTTGCTAGGACTCCTTGATGCTATATTCAATCTTATGGTGTCTTGATATCATGGATAATCACTGTCACTTTCATTCTTGTTCAAACATTTTGTCAAGGTTGGGCCAAGTCTGTAATGAGGTCAGGAGTCAAACTGCATATCGGTGAGCAACATATTGCTGAGTACATTTTGTATGAAAGCACCGCCATACAAATGTACAAACATGCAAGTTAGGAGCAGACGTAAACTATTTAGCCCCTCATATCGGAAGTACCATTTCATAAGATCATTACTGATCTGTTTCTGCTTTGACTTCTACATTCCCACCTATTCCCAATAGCTTTTGATTTCAATGAAAGATCCACTTGCTTCATCCTCAAAAACATTCATTCACGCTGCTTCCACACCCTTCTGAAGCCTAGTTCCAAAATCAAGGAATCCTCTAAGAGAAAATAATTATCCTCATTTCTGTCATAATTAAAAAAACAGTGCCACCCACTTTGGGGCTCATTCACAAGAGGAAATATGCCCATCTTATCTAGACCATTCAGGATCTTACATATTTCAATTGAGACATATCCCTTGTCTTCTAAATTCCAGTGAAATCAATCTCAGTCAGTCCAACATTTCCCCAAAGGGCAATTTGCTCATTTCAGGAATCCATCAAGTGAATCTCATCCAAACCACCTCCAATGCATTTGCATTCATCATGAAATAAGGAGAATAACACCACACTCAGTATTTGAGATGTGATCCAATCAAAGCTCGATATAACTGTAGCATAATATCCTTACTTTTAATGTTGTATTCCTCTCATAATTAAAGTTAAAATTTCATTAGAAGTCATGATTACTTGCTGTACCTGCATACTAATTTTTATAACTCACTCTCGAGAACACCCAGACCTCTGTACCTCAGACTGCTGTGATTGTTCTGCTTTTTTATTCTTCTTACCAAACTGGACAACTTTATATTTCCATGTATGTTACTCCATCCGCCAGATTTTTGGCCACTCACTAACTATATCAATCTACAAATTTCTTATGTCCTCTTCCCAGCATACTTTCCTATTTACTTTTATATCACCTGCAAATATAGCTACCATGTCTTTGCTCCCCTCATCTACGATGTTGTTATAACTTTTAAACGTTGAGGCATCAGCATTGAACTTATAGGGCCCAGCTATTTACATGTGTCAATGAGAAAAATATCTATTTATGTATACTCTTTTGTTTCTGCCAGCCAACAATTATTCAACTGATATTAGTTGGTTACCCCCTATACCATAAGCTTCTACTTCATGCAAGTCTTTTTTGTGGCACTTTGTCAAACGTCTTCTGGAAATCTAAGTATGGACTATCAGCAGGAGCCCCCTTACCCACAGTATGTGTCACTCCCTCAAAGAACTACCATAAATCAATTAAACATGCTTTCCCTTTCACAAAACCTGAAATTTCCCAAATACTGAGTATTTTTAGAAGTGCCCAGCTATAACTTCATTAATGATCAATGCTAACAACTTCCCCATGACAGATCTCAAGCTAACTGGTCTTTTATTTCTTGCTTTCTGACATCCCTCTTTTCTTAAATAGAAGAGTTAAATATAATGTTTTCCAGTCCAGAGGAACCGTTTTAGAATGTAATAATTCTTAGACAATTAACACTTGTACATGTACTACCTCGTCAGTCAATTTTCCCCAAAGGGTTCTATATTGGTTTGAAGTAACATTTTATGATGTTTTGTTAGCTTTTTTTTTTAGAAACAATCTAGTTTGTATTTCTGCCTACTGAGACAATTAACAGTGTAATTGTTGAAGAAGAACAAGGATGCCAAAGGGTCTGGATTAAGCAATTTTGTTGGTTGAACTGCATGAGGTCCAATTTATGATTTGTCAGTTTCAAAGAAATAAATAAAAAAGTTTGAACTTTGCAGCTAGCACTGTGTATGACATCCTACCTTAAGTATGAAACATGTACATTGAAAAGGTTTAGGTTTGCTAACTAACTTAGTCTGTTAACTATATTTGTAGAATAAATACCTACACCTTGAAAACGATGTCCTGGTCATCTGCCAAAATCAATTGTCCTGAATTACTTAGTGTTCTTTGATAATGTTAGGTAAATGATTTATGATAGTATTGATGAGGATGTGACATTATTTGTCAATTGCCTGGTGTCCAAAAGGATAGGTCATTTATTCGTTCAGTGAAATAACAGTTCTTGGAACTTAGGAAATAGAAATTAATTTTTGACTTGGCCAGACTCTATAGTTACAGAGATAGGATAACATATGATGACTATCATTTGAAGCCAATATAAAAAGTTAATTTGAACCATTTCCTCATATGCAATAGGGAGTGTTTGTAAGAATTTCAAGTTCAATGATTTGTGGCACAGTGTAACCTTTGCATCTGTGGTATAATTCTTCTGGGACATAATTCAATATTACAATACTTCAGAGACAGAAGAAAAAAGGCAACGCCTTTGCTGACAATGTCCAAAGGACCTTGAAAGATAAGAAACTTTCATGTTGTCTTTGCTGCTCTTTCATTATGTATTTTTAAAATCTACTTGATTCATCAGTACTGGCTATTTGCACCTCATTAGCTTAAGCGTAACAGAAGACCCCATTATTATAAATTAAGAGTTCTGAGCTTAGAGGTTTTAAGTTCAAAGACCTTATTTCTTTCCAAATTATCTCAAAACCCCTGAAACATACAAGGTGCCTGTATTGTAGCTATCATTGAAAAGCTTGGTTAAGAATATGTTTTGGAGCATAAGTATTCAGTATCACAGCTCTATAGGTGTCAGAGCTCCTAGTCTTCATTGTGTCAATGTTATACATTTCTTGAAATCATGTGGACTGAATCAAATTCACTGAAGCCAGCCATCTTTAATAGTGGGGACATTCGAAGGAGGCTAAGATGGATTATAAGTTTCCCTTTTCGGTGAAGGTGGTTGTCAATGCCTTTTGCTTGGCAGGATTTGATTTCATCTGTGCATTATGAGATCTATTTGTCCATAGAATACTGCTTCTGATGATTAACATGCATTTAGTCCTGTGTTGTAGCTTCACCAAACTGGCACCTCATTTCTAGATGGGCCAGATCCTGCTCCTGGCATTTCCCCTACACTCCTCATTGAATTGGTTCTGGTCCCCTGGATGTACAGTATTTGTTCAGTGAGATACACTTTAAGTCATGTTACACTGTATTGATTATGTCTGAATAAAATTCTGCTATTACTGTTGCTGGTGATCCATAGCATCTTCTGGATACCCAGCTTTGAGCTGCTAGATCTGTTCTGAATGAACTCATTTGACACACAGTTGTGGCACACAACATGATGGAAGGTGCCATCAGTGTGAAAACCATGGTCACTGCAAACAATACAGCTAAGGACAACTGCCTCTGTGAAAGAAAGATGAACCCAGTTCTTTTGATCAAATGCTTAAATGACTAATACAAAAAGATAGTTTCATCTCTATAGGACTTACCAAACCACTATACATCTCAAAAACAAACAAATAAGTACTTCTGAACTGTAGTCACAGCTGTATTGAAGAGAATGCCGCAGCTAATTTGTGAATAGTGAACTCACAAAAATGGCAATATGAAAATAACCAGAAAATCTGTTTTTGTCATGTTGATTGAGAGAGAAAGTTTGGCTAAGACACCAGGGATAACTCCATTGCACTCAAAATGGTGATAAAGGATATTTTACATCTACCCAAGCAAGGAGATGAGAGCCTGGCTTTAATTTTTTTTTCAGTAAGGTGGACCTTGCAACAGTGTTACAGCCTTGATTTCTCAGCTTAAATTGAGGAGTTCTAAAGGGATCAATTCAGGCCTGTTGTCACCAGGGGTAACTGGATCTGTCATTTCAGCTCCCTTTATCTTTGAAAAGCCCAGCAATTACAATATATGGCAAGTAAGAATTAGTAGGCACAGAGGAGACAGTTGATTTGTGAGTAGGGAGTGAAAAATTTATACTTTCTACAAATCTCCAATTTATAGTTAATAGTCTCAGAGTAAAATTAAAATAGGTAGTCATTTAAAGGTTTAAGGTCAAGGAATGTCAGGAAAGTTCAGCCAAGCAGAATGCCCATCCTGTAGCATACAGGCAGTTGTGGAAACTTCTTGTGAACCCGGCAAACATATCTGAAGGGAGTGTCACCAGTTAATCAAGCTTGAGCTCCAAGTTTCAGACCTTGAGGAACAGCTGGAGTCAATAAGGTGTTTCCTTGAGACAGGGAACTATAAACATTGCACATTAGAGAGGTGGTCTCATCACAGGTTAGGGGCAAGCAGGCAGATAAGGAATGAATGACTGCTGGTCAGTCCAAGAGAAAGAGGTGTGTCGTGCAGGAGTGCCAGAGGTCTGACTCTTTAAGCAGCTTTCAAATCTGGAGGGCGATGGATCCTTGAAGAACTGCAGTAAGACATGGCATGGCAAATACCCAGCTATACAGGAGAGGAGGAGGGGGAAAGCCAGTACTGATAGGGGATTCTTCAGTTAGGGCAACAGACAGACATGGCTGAAAATGTGACTCCAGGATGCCTCCTCAGTGGTAGGGCTAAGGATGTCACAGAACAGCAGCAGGGGGGAGGAGCAAATTGCTGGTGGACATGGTCAACATTGGTATTAATAACATAGATAGGGAGGAGGACGTGTCTTCAAACTGGAATTTAGGGAGCTTGGTAGAAAATTAGCAAGCATGACATCCTAAAATAAAAACTACCAGGTAGCTCCCAATGTACATGAGACAGAAATACGTAGGTAAGACAGATCAATACAAGGCAGGAGGGAATCCTTTTGATTGTGGGGACATTGGGCTCTGCCTGTGGGAGATGACATCTCTATGAGTTAGATGGGTTACAACTGAACAGGGATAGGGCTGAGTTCCTTGAGAGCATTTTGTTCAACTGGGTAGTGTTCAAACTGATTCAGCAGAGGCATGGGAAGCTGCAGAAAATATTAAGAAGTAATGCCAGAGTATACAAAATTCTGGGAAAGGCCAATAGCACTCAAATGTGATTGGTAAGTTAACAAGTGGAGTCAATGTAATTCTAAATCATGACAACATTTCACCTATGAAGCCAAGAGGTAGAAATAAAGAAAAAGCAATAAAAGCATGCTTTTGACAGGAGTCAGGTAATGAAGACAACTGAGAACAAAGTTGAATACAGAACATTCAGAAAGAATTTGACGAAGCAATTAAAAGAAGCAAGCAGAGACTATACAAAAAAAAACTGGCAACTTATCTACAGGGAAATCTCAAACAGCAAGTGTTACAAAAAGAGATTAGGGCCAAAAAGTGTTTTACATTTAGAGGCAAAAGGCATGGCTAAGATGTTCACTGAAGACTTTGCATCTGTCTTTACCCGTGAGGTAGGTACAATTAATGTCATTTTGACAGAGGAAGAAACTCAGTCGCTCGAAGAGTTTGAAGTTAACGGAGTGGAGGTATCTGAAAAGCTTTCTGTACTTGAAGTTAAGAAGGCACCGGAATGGGATGTGATTCTTCCAAGGATATTGAAGGAACTGAGAGTGGAAATTGAAAAGGTGTTAGCAATTGTCATTAAACCTTTCCTGAATTCGGAGTTGTTGTTGGAAGATTGGAGAGTTGCAAACATTGTTCAAAACGGGTTATAAAGATCGGCCCAGCAATTAAAACCAGTTAGTTTAACTTTGGCACCGGGGTGATCGCCTTGAAGTACCTTCTTATTTGGGATAGAATTAAGAATCACATGGAAACATGTGGATTGTCTGGCATGAGTCAGCATGGATCTGCTAAGAGAAAAATGTGCCTAACTGAGTAGCTGGAGTTTTTCAAAGAGGCAATGGAGAAGGTTTATGAGGGGAAGCCTGTTGGTGTGGCATAGACTGACTTCCAAAGACATTTCATACTGTGATACACAAGACACTTGTGAGGTCCTAGAATAAAATGAACTGCAGCAACCTGGATTTAAAATGAGCTGAGTGATAGGAAACAGAGTAAATGGGCATTTTTCAGGCTAGTAGAAGGTTGTAGCAGAGTTCCTCAGGGGCAGTGTCGGGCACTTTGTTGTTCCTGACATATGATATATATAATGATCTAGATCATTGGTGCACAGGGAAAAATTAATGTTTGCAGATCACTCAGAACTTGGGAGATTTGCAAACTGAGGAGGATGACATAGAACTTCAAAAAGACACTGACACATTGGTAAAGTGGGTGCATAGGTGGCAGATGAGTTCAGTGGGGAGAAATGGGAGCTGAATGTTTTGGTACAGAAAACATGGAGAGACAACATAAAATAAGGAGTACTAATTTAAAAGGTGTGCAGGAACAAAGTGATTTGGTTATCTATGTGACTAAGACATTAAAGGTAGCAGGACAAATAAAAGAGTGCTGTTATTAATCACATAATATTTTCAGCTTCGTAAATAGTGGCATATAGTACAAGAGCAGAGAGGTTATCATAAATTTATAACACACGAGTTAAATGTCAACTGGAGTATTGTGTTACAGTTCTAAATGCCTTGCAAGAAAAGATGTGAATGCTTTGGAGAGAGTGCAAAAGAAATCTCTGAGAATGTTTATGGGGCTGAGACACTTCCATTGTGTGGGAAAATTGGAGACCTGGGTATCTTTTTTACTGGAGAGGAGCAAGTTAAAATGAGATTTCAATGAATTTTTCCACATCGTGAGGGACCTGAACTGAGTGGCGAGAGAGAAGCTGTTGCCAGTCATAAACAGTTTTAAAGTGTTTTTCGAAAAAACCAACCGCAAGCTGAGGAAAACCGTTTTAGCACAGCAAGTATTGATGGTGTAGAATGTTCTGATCAGAAGTGTGATGGAGTCAGGTTTGACTGAGGCATCCAAGAGGGTGTTGGATTATTATTTAATTAGAAACAACATGCAGTGTTACAGGAAATAGGCAGGAGATTCTCACTCAGCTAAAATGCTCAGACAGCTGGTACACACATGATGGGTCAAATGGCTTCCTTCTGCACCATAACAATCCTGTTCTTCTGTGATGTCTCTTGGCTAAGCTGAAAACAGCCAACCCATTAACAGGAAGCATAGAGAACCATTAATTGCATTAGATGGACTTGATTGCATAGGATTTAATTTCTTCAATATATTTGTTCCTTGTACAGTTAGAGAAAACAATCAATAGACTATTAAAGCAATAATTATGCTAAAATTATACCATGCCTAATAACATAGAGTGTACTTCGAGTGGTATCCGATTTACATTAATTCTATGAATCGTATTATGCATATTTTAATATACAGAACAATTGTGGGCAAACTCACTTGTTTCCTAACAGATTACGTTATTAAAACAGTATTAAAATTTCCATTTTTGAAATACCACAAAAAATAAATCGCTTTTTTATGGATTCAATTACATAACCTGAAATGAGTCTGAAATGTAGACAAGAAAAGATCACTTTACAAATTATATTGCAGTGCCTTCACGTTAATGGTAATTGTCAGTTTGCCATCATTGACCTTGAATATAAGCTACAATATAATTCATCAAATTAATAATAGGTTCCACCAGAAAACAAAACATTTTCTTTATCATGAAACTCTGCTCATTGAAGTCTATCAGACTGAAGTATTGATTGATATATAACACAGCTCCTGGAGTGATTTGAAAATTACAAGAAAGGTAACTTGCACGTGGAAGGAGAAATGTTTGAAGTCAACAATCTATGAATAGATACGAGGATAAAAGTTACCAGCTATGATATGATATATGATATTGTAAGTTGTTTTTAAAAATGTTGTTATAAAGTGGAGGTTGACCCCCCCCCCAAGAACTAAAACCAAAACACCCAAAGAAGAGCATCTCACCCTATTATCTATAAAATGGGTATGAAAAGTAGTGTAACCTGCTTTTCAGCAACTTTTAGCGGTCAATTAAAATAAATCCCTGACATTTTAAAATCGACAAGTAGCAATTTATTTATTTAACTCTGATAGTGAACAAATTAACTAAACTGAATAAATCCTTTCTAACTCCTAACTATTCCCAAATAAAGCAAGATTCTATCAGTTATGCTGTTCCCATAAATACAGGCCCCATTCCTATAAAAACAAATAGAATTTAGTCTTTCGAAATTACAGCTAAGTTTGTGTCTTCCAGAATGTTCTGTGCCTTCTCCATTGATTGTTCTTTCGGGAATATTAACCTGTTGTGCTGATGGTATCATTATCATTTAGATGATGCTGTCTCTATGATGTAGAGAAGGCTGTGAGAGCTAATGATTCCATCTTGCAAGCTGATGGCTGTTGGCTCTAGCAGATGGCAGTTAGCTCTGGGGTCTTTGTCCAACTGCCCCCTCCTTTTATACCCTTGATGACAAGTCAATATTTCTTACAATAGGATTGGTCTTATGTTGTCAAAACCATCAGATTTAAACTCAATTGGTTTCGATATCTAAGTGCTTGGTCCAAATTGATTGGCTAAACTCAAAAGCTTGTTGGTTAGGTGAAAAAAACTGCTGCTTGGCCCACTAACTGTACGGCCTTTCAATACAAATGATTTAATTCGGGTGCTTTCTATGTACTTGCAAATTTTTAAGCTGCTACTCACAGATATCCATATTAAATCCCTTAGCACAGAAAAAGCACAATGATCTTTTAAGGGCAGCATGCAATGCTTTCCCCATTTTACAATTTTACAAACACCAGATTCTAATTTCCTGCCTCTCAATCTATAATTACTCTACCCAACTTCACAACAAAATAAATAAAGATACATAAAACCAAAAGACCATACATGGAATGCTTTTTCCCTATATTCCTTCTAAATTTTCCTGTTAAAATAGATATCCAATGCCCTTTCAGAAGTTTTCCTTGTATCTTTTCCACCACCTTTTCATGCAGCGTACTCCATATCGTATCATTGTGTCAAACAAATTCTCATCTCCAGTCTGGTTCTTTTGTCAATAATCTTAAGTCTACATAATCAGCTGACAGAACCTGCTGTGTATGGGAACAAAGACTCGTTGATTACTCAATCAATACATTACCTAATTTTGAACACCTCAAGTGACCTTTATCCTGAATAAAAGAATATTTTTTCCTAGTTTCTCCACATAACAGCTCCCTCTTCCATGGTGCCACTTCAGTAAACCTCTGTACATGCAGCAAGACTTTGACTTCCTTCCAACCATAGGTGCCAAAGTGCACCAGCCTTACATTTTGAAAATGTACATAAACATTGCTCACTTTTTCAATACTTAAAGTATTTTCCCAAACACCCTTCCTTTTACCAAAGCACATCAGTTTTAATCAGAGCAGCAATGGATCCAAAATAATACAAATGCTCATCCAACAACTCTATTGCCAATTTCCTATTCATCATGATATGAATGATGTCTCTGTGATGGAATCCATAAAATGACTGTCACTTTATTTATAATTATGACTGAAGATTTTAAACAGGTACATTAGAATAACTCACTCCTTCTAACTGCTGCTGAATTGAGAATGTAGCCCAATGGGAGCGGCTTCCTATCGACTGCATATGACAAACATTGCACAGCAACAACAGCTCTTCTATAGAAAGTGCACAAAAAATGTAGAAGCACTAGAAGTTCCATGAAATTAGATATAAAAACAGGTAAAGTTCATAACAGGAAAACTATTTCAATTAAGGTGCAACTTGGTGATTTATAAAGTTAATTCAGGGTTTGTTTAATCATTATTTTAAGAAAAGAAATAGAAAGAAATGGAATGCAGAGAAGATAGATTACTTATCATGGCGCAGTCTTCTTTATTCTTTGAATTTGAGTTGCTGCAGTAACTGACCAGCTCACCGGAGTTGCAATCATTGCGTGATTCACAGTAACAGTAGCAAGCGACACAGAGTACATTGCTAGGCAAGAATTATTATCATGCAGCTGGCCAAGGTAAACAGCAAAGAAGTGCTTCAATCCATTCTTCAAAACCAATCCTATCAAAGCAAATTAAAACAATAGCAGCTTCAAAAATGGGAAATTTGCAAGGCCTTGAAGAAAGGGCAACACAATCGAACAAATTAAGTAACTGCAACAAAGGATCAGCTCAGGCAAGATGGGTCAACTAATCTCCTTCTGCATTGTATTATTCTGCATTGTCAAAAAAGCAAAAATTGTCATCCATGCCTCACAGAGAATCTTTTGATACTTCTGTTCTTAAACAAAGTTGAGCCTTCTGAATCACCAATTGTTGTGTCAATCATGAAGAACAAGTGAATGGAAAGCGAGTAAATCTGCATCCTGAGATGAGATTCCACTATCATTCTCATGCCAGATCTAAGAACACCTGCTTGCACAATGTAACAGTGTTTGACTTCATTTCTGTTTAAGAACATAAGAACAGAAGAACTAGGGGCAGGAGTAGGCAATTCAGTCCCTTAAATTTGCTCTGCCATCTGATACGATCATGTCAGCCTTAACTCCACTTTCCTGCCCTTTCTGCATAACCCTTCAACCCATTACTTATTAAAAATCTGTCTATCTCCTCCTTAAACTTACTCAATGTCCCAGCATCCACCACACTCATGGGCTAGTGAATTTCACAGATTCAGGACCCTCTGAGAAAAGTAATTTCTCGTTTTCACTGTTTAAATCTGTCACCCTTTAATCCTAAAACTATGACCTCTCATTTTAGGTTGCCCCACATGAGTAAACATCTTTCCCATGTCTACTTTGTCAATCTCCTTCAGCATCTTATACATCTCAATTAGATCTCCTCTCATTCTTCTAAACTCCAGAGGATATTAATCACATCTGCCACTGAAATCTTAACCTTGGATCTTAAAGTTCTTATTCTTATTTTCAAAACCCTGAGTGGTTTTCCTTCTTTCCTGTGTAAATCTCTTCCACTTCCTCTGAGATATCTGTGCTCCTCCAATTCTGTTTATGCTTTCGTTTTATGCCAGCATCACATATTACTATTAATATTCCCCGAACATATATATGGGTAGTATTAGCTAAACAAGTGATAGTGAAAAATATATAATTAAAAATAATCTCAAAATGGGTCTTGAAAATGAGAAGTGAAGGAGTTCTTTTCTTGAGCAGCTTGTTCCATTGTGCAATTGCCCTTCAGAAAAGAGGTTGTTAATACACTTTTCTGGAAGTAATTGGTCTTTGCAATTTGTGTGGATTGCTCCCTTGCATTTTATCATTGCCAGAGAGTCCCAGCTACTTGTATCTGGCAATTCTCACTTGTCCAGTCTGTGTTTTATATTACATGGCCAGTCTATTTCTCTCCTTTTCCAAGTTGATTCCCGTTCCAAGTCTTTAATGAAGGATGCGCCACTGGTGTGCTTTCCCTGTTGATTCGCACAAAATTATTCAACACATCTTTAGATGATTTCAATCCTGCTCATATCTCTCCTCATATAAGGATTGCACACGAAAGTTTATTTCATATTTGACGTTTGGTAAACTTTTACAAAAACAAATATTGCTGGAAGAACTCAACGAATCTGGCAGTGGCAGTTGAGGGAAATTAAAAAGTTAATGGTTCGGATCCAATGACCCTTCTTCAGAAAGGTTAACTCTGCTTTCTCTCCACTGATGCTGCCAGACCTGCTGAGTTTTTTCAGCAACTCCTGATTTTGTTTCTGATTTCCAGCATCCATAGTTCTTTCGGTTTTTGGTTGGTAAGTTATTACTCTGATATAAGACCATAAGATATAGGAGTAGAATTTGGCCAGTCACCACATCAAGTATGCTCCACCATGGTTGATATGGTTTCTCGATTATGGTTGATATGTTTCTCAATCCCATTCTCCTGCCTTCTCCCTTTAACCCATGATCCCCTTACTAATTAAGTATCTATCTGCCTTTGTTTTAAGTACATTCAATAAGTTCCACAAATTAACCACCCACTGGCTGAAAAACTCCTCCTTGTCTCAGTTCTAAATGGTAGACCCATCATTCTGAGGCTGCGTTCAGTGTTCCTAATCTATCCTACTAGTGGCAACATATCTCCATAACCAGGCACCTCAGTGAGATCCTCCCTTCCAAATTCCATTGAGTACAGACCCAGAGTCCTCTACTGCTCCTCACATGACAAGCACTTCATCCCTGGAATCATGCTTGTAAACCTCCTCTGATTCCTTCCAATATCAGCACATCCTTCCTTCGATACTGGAACTAAAACGGCTCACAATATTTAAATGTGGGCTGACCAGGGCCTTATGCAGCCTCAGCAGTATAGAATCATAGAAATCCTAGCATACAGAAAGAGGCCATTCTGCCCATCATATCTGTACCGGTTGTCCAAACAGCATCCCATCAAGAACCAAGCTCCCATCCTATTCAAGCTACCCACATTTGCCACGGCTAATCCACCTAACCTGCACAACCCTGGACACATGGCCATTTCACCGAACCTACACATCTTTGGACTGAGGGAGCAAACCGGAGGGCCAGGAAGAAACCTGTGCAGACACAGAGAGAACATGCAATCTGCACACAGACAATCACTCAAGGCTGGGGTCGAGCCCAGGTCCATGGCACTGAGCCATCCTGCCACCCAGTACATCTCTGCTCTTGTATTCTAGTTCTCTTGAAATGCATGTTAATACAGGATATGCCCTCCTTACTGCCAAGTGAACCTGCATGTTAACCTTAAGAGAATCCTGAACTAGGTCTCCCATATCCCTTTGTGCTTCAGATTTCCAAAACCTTCCTCCATATAGAAAAAAGGTCTAGACTTATATTTTATCTCCTACTTCTTTGTCCACTCTTCCAACCTGTCCAATTCCTTCTGCAGCCTCCCTTCTTCCTCAACACTACCTTTCCCTGCACCTATCATTATATCATCTGCAAACATCACAATAATGCCCTCAGTTACTTCATCCAGATCATAACATGAATGCTGGTAATTCCAACACTGAAAAAAGACCGGTTTACCCTTACTCTCTGGGCTTTTACCAGTCAGCCAAACCTCTTTCCATGCCAGTACCTTGCCATTATCACCATAGGCTCTTATTTTATTAAGTAGCATCCTGTGTGGAACCATGGCCATCTGAAAATCCGAATAAATCATATCCAATGGCTCTCCTTTTTCTACTTTGCTAGTTTACCCTCATATTTTATCTTACCTCCTCAAACCCCCATGTCACTGGTTTTTAAAAGCTTTCCAATCCTCTGGCTTCCCACTAACCTTCACCATATTGTATGCCTTTCCTTTTGCTTTTATGCTGTCCATGATTTCCCTTGGCAGCTATGGTTGCCTCACCCTCTCTTTAATGTTTTGTTGCAATATCACAGATTCTTCCTAAGAGTTCTGACTTCTTATCTATTTCCAATCATTAATGCTCCACCATTCATGGCTTTGCCTATTACAGCCCAACACCCATATTCTGGAATTTCTTCTGTCCATTTCTCCATTATTATAGCTTCATTTCCCCCTTTTAGACACATTTCACACCCCAGCTTTCTGATTAAGCTTTGGTCATCTGATTCTAACATCTCCTTACATGGCTCAGTGTCATACTTTGTTTTTTTAATGCTTGTGCAAAGCACCTTGACATTAGTCATGACATGAAAGGTGCTATACAAATATAAGTTGTTGTTGGTGATGCTGCTGTTGCACTCTTCAAGCCTAGATCAATCACGACTTGCGAAAGGCACTGTCTATTTTTGTGGACTATATCTCTGACTCACTTTGACATTATCAGTCAGTGAAAAGGTGTGAGAGTGAGAAGGTTGAGCAGTTCGAGCCTCTCCGGCAATGACAGTTTAGCTGAGGCACTGTTTACATTAGTGACATTTAATAAAAGGCAATCTGATTCAAAAATAACATCAGTGCTCTTGCACATAATGGCACTTATTTGAAAAGTTCCATTCAATTCCAGAAAAGAAAGCTGGAAGATTTTGAGCTTCACTGCACAGAAATAAGAGTTTGGTGATTCTTTATCAGAAGCCACAACACTGTTCTGATGAAGGGTCACCAGGTTCGAAACATTAACTCTGCTTCCTTCCCACAGATGCTGCCAGACTATCTGAGTTTTCATAGCAATTTCTGGTTTTGTTTCAGATCTCCAGCATCTGCAGTTCTTTGTTTTGTTTTATTGTGGAGTTGGTGTTTGCAACAGGGCCGATTATGTGAAGGTGAGGTAAAGCATTTGGACTTTATGTGTGAGTTATGAGTAATCGAGATTGTGGGCAAGAGTACAATGGAGGTACTGAGCAGTTGTTCTGGCAAAGCAATGTAGCTGATCAGATATGACATGCAAAAAGCCAAGTTTACCTAATTTTGTTCATCTCAATCACCTCAACCAAGAGGAGGACCAAGGAAGTGTTTCAAAGACTCCCTGAAGGCTTCCCTCAAGAAATTTTTTCTAGGTTGTCAATGACCATCATTCCAATGAAGCTGACTTAGAGGAACCTGCTACATGGAGGGATACAATTCTTTGAGAACACCAATTGGCAAGAAGAATTACGGAAAAACAATGCCAACAATTTCGAGGCCAAAGACCACTTCCACCTCCCAGAAACACCTGCTAAATGTAAGTAACATTTGCATCTCACACTTGCCAGGCACTGATCATCGCAAACAAGAGAGATTCTGGATTAGAGGTACTGGAAAAGCACAGCAGTTCAGGCAGCATCCGAGGAGCAGTAAAATCGACGTTTCGGGCAAAAGCCCTTCATCAGGAATACAGGCAGAGAGCCTGAAGGGTGGAGAGATAAATGAGAGGAGGGTGGGGGTTGGGAGAAAGTAGCATAGAGTACAATAGGTGAGTGTGGGAGGGGATGAAGGTGATAGGTCGGGGGGGAGGGGGGAGTGGATAGGTGGAAAAGAAGATAGGCAGGTAGGACAAGTCATGGAGACAGTGCTGAGCTGGAAGTTTGGAACTGGGGTGAGGTGGGCGAAGGGGAAATGAGGAAACTGTTGAAGTCCACATTGATTCCCTGATTCCCAGCATCTGCAGTCATTGTTTTTACCTAGTTGATTTTAACCCTACTGCGAATCCTCTTGCAAGGATGCCTGCCTTGAAGAAGTTTTCCTCCTCTCTCTACAAGAATCTCAGGGAGTCCCTTTCCCACTGCAACTCCCAGGTCATTTCCTCTGCCCTGAAACTTTTCTCCCCACCCCACCCTCCTCTCACTTATCTCTCCACCCTTCAGGCACTCTGCCTGTATTCCTGATGAAGGGCTTTTGCCCGAAACGTCGATTTTACTGCTCCTCGGATGCTGCCTGAACTGCTGTGCTTTTCCAGCACCTCTAATCCAGAATCTGGTTTCCAGCATCTGCACTCATTGTTTTTACCTCAAACAAGAGAGATTCTAACCATCACTCCTTGATATTCAATAATATTACCATTACTGAATCAGCTACCATCAACATCCTGGGGGTTACTATTGATGATGAACTGACTGTACCAGCCTTATAAATACTGTGGCTGCAAGGGCTAGTCAGATCTGAAAATTCTGCAGTAAGTAACTCCTCTTCTGACTCACCAAAATCTTTATACTACCTGCAAGGCATAAGTCAGGAATGTAATGTCTGGGGAAGAGCAACTCCAAAACATTCAAAAAGTTTGACACATTCAGTTCAAAAGAATCCTTTGTATTGAAATCCCATTTAATACTTTAAACACTCACTCCCTCTGCCATCATTTTAACATGGCTACAAAACGTACTTGTCAGGCTTGTTATGGACCAGGCCAGACCCCCTCAAAACATTTCAAGAAAGTAGCCCGGACCCTAACTTTGCTAGTTGTTTTAAGCAAGTATAATGCAGATACTCCAGGAATGATGCGACTGGTCAAACCACTTAGTTTTAAACAAAACAGAATTTATTTACAAGATTACCGAATGAAACACAAAGAGAACAGAATAGAGAATAACTTAACCTATCTGCAAACCCAACAGATTGTTGTTCGTGATGTTGTTGAAATCCTTGCAACAATCCCTATATACAACCGTTGGCACAAAAGGTAAAATCAAACACATGGTCTTACAGGAGAGAGAGAGAGAGAGAGAGAGAGAGTCTTGGCAGCATGGAATATCTTGGACCAGCAGCCTCAAACTGCCTGATCGCTTTCGGTGAATAGCCAACCTGCTAAAAACCCAAATCAATCCAGAGAAAGGCTGAGCTGGGAGAATTGGACACTCCCTTTCATTGTACAATTTCTTTAAAAACCTTGAAAGCTTTTTGTCTGAGGCAATATCTGTTAGCTAAAATCAAACTGGACCTAAAACCCATCCAAGCCCCAGACTATTTAGACCCTGTGTTTTTACAACCTCCTGAAAAGAAAACAAGGACAACATAACCTTGTTAAAGGAGCAGCAGCATCACAGGCTTGTTCCATAACATCTTTCAAATCCTTGCCTTCCACCCACAAAACCAATGTTACCTAGAGCATAGGATTCCCACCACCAGTTATTCTCCACCAAACCACATGCCAATCTCCTGATAAGGGTGATGCTGTTGTCATCTGATGTGCCAACCTCTAGGGGTGGATAATAACTATTGGCATTGTTGGTGAAGACCACTTCTTGTGAATGAATAAACAAAGAATCATGAAGTAGCAAGTTAAAAGATAGCAGTGGATACATGTTGGAGAGTTTACATAAACAGAGAGGTTGCGAGAGGATATAATAACAGTAACTTGGAGAGAAAATTGAAAATTATGATAATGGTTG
Source organism: Chiloscyllium punctatum (assembly GCF_047496795.1). Lineage (NCBI taxonomy): Eukaryota > Metazoa > Chordata > Chondrichthyes > Orectolobiformes > Hemiscylliidae > Chiloscyllium > Chiloscyllium punctatum. The sequence continues at coordinate 68,292,210 of NC_092740.1, forward strand.
ACATTTACAAAGTAGGATTAACTGGCACAGAAACTGAGGTTGCAAAAAATAGAGTTTTCACAAGAAGAAATGTGGGCGCGGCTTGATGTGATAGTTTAATCCTTTCAGTACTTTTCTAAGGTGAGGTACCTGAAGGTAGAGAAGGGAACAGAAAATAGGTGGAGAGGTATCTCTTTTTTATAAAACATTTTGAGTTATTTTTGAATTCTGCTCATGAATATCAATTGTGCAGCAAAGTGTGTTTCCTTTATTCAGGTTTATCCTTAACAAAATCATTAAACCAGCTCAGAAATAAATCAGCAATTGGTTTGCATTGAAATAAAATAGATACAACAAAAGGAAATATTTATGCCCCAATCTTGCCTCCCTCTTTCTCTTTTTCGCAATGATCAAGCAATACAGAAATGATTTTACAAATTTAAATTATTTCACCTTCATAGCTAGAGGTGATGGAAACATGAATCCCTAGTGTTGTTTTAGATAGAACTGTCCATCAATGATTTCTCAGGACAATGCTTTTGTAGTATTGCTAGGATCGATAGGGGAGATGGGGTGTTAGATATGTGGAAAATGTTGAACTTGAAAGATAGAAAGTATAATTTCTTTACTAGGGTAGAATTGTGCTTTCCAAATCACAGCTCTAATTTTAGTGAAGGCAATGATTGATGTGATTAATTTTTCTGAATATGCATCAATTTGGGTCAACATCAGTTTCCACTCCCCAAGAGAGCCATAGAAGAGTCTCTTCCAGGATTGAGAAATGCAAAGTAGCTGAAACCAGAAATAGTAGTGTGTTTCCAATTAAATGAATCCCAGGAAATTGGTATCGTCACAGATTGGACATAGTAAGCCTTTGGCACATGTCAAGAAATAAACTTGAAAAATTAGAGGAAAATATTTAGAAATTGGACTGTCAGCATTCTTTCAGCTTATATAATAATTCTGGTGAAGTTTAATAATCACTTTGACTTGAAGTTGGATTTTGTATGTAACAAAGTGATGAAAGCGTATCATATGCATAAACTAAGAACAAATGAACATTCCACTCACTCAATAAGATGTTGGCAGTTTGATTTTGTTATCTCACTCTGAAGGCTTAAGTTGGATCAACCTTAACAAATAATCATTTGTCTTATTCTGAAAAAAAGTATGGAATTACATTGCAAATATCCCAATTTTAATAATATCTCCTCAACTCCAGAGAAAAGCTAAATACAGTAGTTCCTCGTCAGGACAATGCTCATCAAAATAAAAACCTCTTAGTTTCAGCCACAGAGTATCTAGGTGAAAAAAACAATTTTTGTCACCATAGTCCCTAACTAGTGCAGAAAAGCGAAGTGTTCTTGCAAGGTGACCGTGCCAGAAGTTTCCAGTGTCTGCAGCATTGTGCTTGTGTTTTGGCCTAGAATCCTTGCTGGCTGGAAACTATGTACTACACTGTCTAACTCAAAACATAGAGTTACCTATTGAAAGAGTTACATCCAGGTCCAAATTGCACTTTCATTCCAGACACAGCTATTAATCCAACACTTCACGACAATCTTTATTCTTTGACTGGTTCAAATACTACGGACAAATGGAAGTCTTGCCAATTAGCAGGCAAGTCACCTGTGCTGTGGACCCACAGGATTTATTGCCCATCAGCAACTTAACTGGTGGGTGCTGACCTTCAACATGATTTCGGAGCTCAGGATGGATATGATTACATGCTCTATCATTCAATACGATCATGCCTGATGTTTTTGTGGCCAAACTACCACCTTACCACATACCACAAATAAGCTTTGGCTTTCTTGTTAATCAGGATTCTGTCTATCTCTGCCTTAAAAATGTTGTGGTTCTGTTCGCCGAGCTGAGAATTTGTGTTGCAGACATTTCGTCCCCTGTCTAGGGGACATCCTCAGTGCTTGGAAGCCTCCTGTGAAGCGCTTCTGTGATGTTTCCTCCGGCATTTATCGTGGCTTGTCTCTGCCGCTTCCGGTTGTCAGTTCCAGCTGTCCGCTGCAGCGGCCGGTATATTGGGTCCAGGTCGATGTGTTTGTTGATAGAATCTAGAGGCACGGCACTCATCCACAGATTCTATCAACAAGCACATCGACCTGGACCCAATATACTGGCCGCTGCAGCGGACAGCTGGAACTGACAACCAGAAGCGGCAGATACAAATCACTGTAAATGCCAGAGGAAACATCACGGAAGCGCTTCACAGGAGGATCCCAAGCACTGAGGATGTCACCTAGACAGGGGACGAAATGTCTGCAACACAAATTCCCAGCTCGCCGAACACAACCACAACAACAAGCATCCGAGCTACAAATCTTCTCACAAACTTTAAACTGCCTTAAAAATAATCAATGAATTTTTCATCACAGCTCTCTGGGAAAGAGAGTTCCATAGACTAATGACTCTGAAAGAAAAGAAATCTCCTCATCTCTATCTTAAATGGAGACTCCTTATTTATGCCCTCAAGTTCTAGTCTCTCCCAAAAGAGACATTTTAGCTTCCACTTGGTCAAGTGCTCGCAGGATCTTACATATCTTAATAAGATCGACCCTTACCCTTTGATGTAGCTACAGGTCCATCATGTCCAACCTTCCCTCATAGACTAACATCCCCATCTCAGGAATCAGTTGAGTGAACTTTTTCTGAACTATTTCCAACACATTTATATTCTTTCTTAACCTAGAAGACTAAAAATATAGACAGTTGTTCCAGCTGAAGTCTCACCAACATGTGGTATAAGATGTGGCAAAATTTCTCTACTTTTATGTTGCATTCCTCTTGCAATAATCAACAGCTTTCCTAATTATTTTCTGTACCTCCATACTGACTTTATGTGTTTCATGAACTAGGACATGTAAATTCCCTTTACCTCAGCGCTCTGTAATGTCTCACCATTTAAATAAAAAACTGTTTTTCTATTATTTCTATTGAAATGTAGCAATTCACATTTTCCTACATTATATTCAGATCTGCTAAATTTTTGCCAACTCTTTTCCTTTATAAATGTACTATGTCCAGTTCACAATTTACTTTTTCTAATTTATGTGTCACTAACAATTCTCCCAGTTGTACTAAAGTTTCTTGGCCTCTCCAGCCCTTAACCCTCTTATGCTCATCACAGCTCCCACCCCACCACATGCCCATTCCATCCCTCCACACTCTCTCCATGTCCACTACATACACATTGTACTGAGTCAATTAGCCATATAACAATGAACATAAGAACATTAGAAATAAAAGCAGGAGTTGACCATTCAATCTTTTAAGCCTGTTCCGCCTTTCAAAGTGGTCATAGTTACCTTGAACTTCACATCCACTTTCCCAATCTTTCCCCATCCTTCTCGATGATCTGAGAGACCAACAATCTGTCCACCTCAATTAAATAGATTCAATAACAGTGCTTGATGCACAATGCTCTCAGATAAAGAATTGAAAGATTCACAATGATTTTAGCGAAAGGAATTGTTCTCATGCCAGTCTAAAAGATTGGCTCTTATCTTGAAACTGTGCCCATTTGTTTCAGATTCCCCAACAGTGCAAATCTCTCTGTATCTACCTGTCAGACCTAGTATTAACTTGAATGCTCAATAAGATCATTTCTCATTCTTCTAAGCTCCAAAGAACATAAATCCAATTTACTCAGCAACTTTATCATCCCAGTGACCAATCTGGTGAACCTTCATTGTACCACCTCCAATGCAAGTGTTTCCTTCCTTAAATATGGAGAGTAAAATTGCACACCATATTCTAGCTGGAACTTCACCAAAGTCTTACACAATTATAGCAAGAATTATTTATTCTTATAGAGTCATAGAGATATACAGTATGGAAAGGGGTCATTTGGTCCAGCCAGTCCACGCCAACCATGTTCCAAACTAAACTAGTCCCAGCACTGCCTTGCAATAAAGGCCAGTAACCCATTTAATTGTCTTAAATATAGCTGCATCAATATGCTAACTTTCTGTGATCCTTCTCTGAGTACTCCAAGTCTCTCTAAATCTCTGGATAAACAGATGTCTGATCATTTGTTGTTACAGTTCCCACATGAATATTTCTCATTATGAATACTTGGCTAAGCTCCTTGAATCGCTAACAGATTTGGTGAGCAGAATTCAACGTAATCAGGTTGAAGTAGAATATTCATTTTGATTGATAGCTGTTGTTATGAAGTTATAATAAGCAATTTTCCTTTGATCTTTTTTTTCAACGTCTGTATGTTTGTTTGGACAGGATTAGGAGGGGTGAAAGAGTATGAGGCTTCTGTTTTTAAATGATGAATGGCAGTGTCTGATTGACAGCTTTATAAAGTTGCAAAGACAGCAGTTTCTTCTTCAAAGCAGAATTCTGAATGATATTCCCTTTTCATAAATATTTCAATACATTCCATTAATTTTACTTGGTTTATTAGTTCTGTAGATGGTGCAGAATGGTTAAGTGCTCAAGAAAGGAAAAAGTAGTGGGGACAAGAGGCATAAGGGGCAAAAAGTTACTATGGGGGCATGGAGAAAGCATGGGTAAGATCACTTTCTGATATCTTACAAAGGATTTCCAAATCCAAATTCTGGTTCATGGCTTCTTTAAGTCACGTCAGAAGTCACAAACCCTCAGGAAGTTAACCCAAACCCATGAATAATACTAATCAGTATGAGGTGCCAAATCCTGTAATGATTGGGACAAGTCAGTTTAAGATTGCAGGATGCAGGCTTGTTGTGCAGATCCTTATCTTTCACTCCTAAATTTGCCAGCACCAGGAATAGGTCTGGAATCCCAGAATCATCATTTTTAATGGTTTGACTCCACAAAACTCCAGCATATTAACTCAATTATATTTGGTTTTGTCCTTTCTCTCATTGAGGTCACGCGTGGGTGAAAAATTAAACATGTTGCAAACTCAGTGTTACTCATCAATAGAGAACCACTTTCTAGAGGCTTACACTGCCTGCTCTAAATTTGTAGGATGGGGCTATTGGTTAGTTTCTCCAAGTATCATACGCATTCTTCTCCATTGAAATTTTGAAATGTGCTTATAAATTATTATGGTAGCTCAAAAGAAAAATGTTACACGTGTAATGGAGTTTACATTAAACAGTGTCAATGAAGGAGAACATTTCGTATTGTCACAAAAACAAGAGAATCAGGCAAAGTATGCATACGTCCTTGCCACAGCTTTGATCAAAGATTTGGAATGAGAATTACTACAACATTGGAAGATAGAACAATAGACTGACCATGTACTACAAGATATGGAATCATTGAAGGTTCTGTATCACATTAATGGAGGGATTGTAGCAGATGCTCACTAGAGGGATAGGAAAGATGACAGGACTGTCCTATGAGAGGAGATTAGGTTCGATTGGAGTTTAGAAGGATGAGAAGAGATTGAAGCTGTACAATTCTAACATGGCTGAACAGGCTAGATCCAGGGACGTTTCCCTTCATCGGAGAGACTAGAGGAATACTGTTTCAGGATACAGGATGAGAAAAACATTTCTTCACTTAATATTTTATGAAGCTGTGGACATTTAGACCACAGAAAGCTGAATAAGCCAAATCACTGATTATATTCAGAATATGGATAAATAACTTTATAGACTTTAAAGGCATTAAGAAGTATGAAGGAATATGACATGTCAGTATTTCAGCATTCCTGTATATGCATTGAGATAAAGGAAAAGCCATGATCATATTAAATGATAGAGCACACTCAAAGGGGCAAATGGCCCACTCCTGCTGCCTGTGTATGTTTCTGTGGTTGGTGTGAATTGACAGAAACAAGTACCTTGTATTCTCTGGCATGACAAAATTCAAGGTAACCATCTAAACAAACTACAGAGACCATTTGTTTCCAGAACTCTGCGTCAGCAATGTTTCTTCCGGAGCACAATCCTACTGTGAAACAAGTAACCAAAGGAATAGTCATAGCCCCCAGGACTACAAATGATCACGATCTAGCCCTATATTATTTCAGTTTTTCTGCAGGTTATGCCTGGTTTATTTAAAGCTGTCCTGGGTAAACGTTGTTGGAACACAGATTTAGTCTGAGATGCGAAAACAACTGAAGCAGAAACAAATCGTTTGATATCTCACACTAACTTTCTGGGAATTAATTGGAAATGCTCCACAATTCCTGCTTCCAGCAACATTTCATTTCTCAATCTTGGAAGAGTTACTTGTTTGGGTCATACGGGAAAATAAGTTTGGAATTGACCTCAATTATTGCATAATCAGATACATTAAAAATATCAGACTTTTTTTTACTAATTAGGGTACTATCTAAAGGTTCAACCTTTCAGGAAAAGCGTGGCGGGTATTTTATCATTTGTTTTCAGACAATGTGAAAACACGTATCAATTGAAAACATGTAGCAACCTCCTCATGGGTAATTAGCCAGCAGTATTTACAATATTGACTGATATATAAAGACTAAACACTTGAGTGAGGTATTAAAAGCAACCACGATACCATGCTCCCGCAAGACAAAAGAAATGATACATAATAGAATAAATAATTACAACAAAAATTGTGTTTTTTCACTTTGAACTAAAATAGCCCACCATTTCATAGCTGAACAAAAGTCCTTTAATATTTGCATATTTTTAATTCCAGGTAGAGAAGACATTGTCCTCTAGGGTTCCACAATTCCGGAGGAGTCAGTGCACAATTCAATAACTATTCAGAAAGTTCTCCCCTGGTATTTTTTCCACAGTATCAAAAATGTTTGTAGCATAAAATGAGATACTTTGGGCTGTCATGTATGTTCTGGAAATGACTGGATTATTTTGAAACTGATTTCACTGCTTTGTTGTCTCTCCATATGCTACTTCAAAATAATTAGCCATTTGCTTTAAAGAATTTATCAATTTCTGATGCAACCATTCCTTATGCTGATAGGGGTTTGGAAGAACTGATGAAAGTAGTGGACAGAGAAATGTTTATGTATATTCTTTATACAGATTTCCAGAAACCATTCAATTAAGTCCATCATAAAAGTCTCCTAGCTAAAGTTAAAGCCCATGGAACTGAAAATAAATTATTGACCTAGTTAGGAAATTGGCTAAGTAGCAGGACAGAGCAATTGAGATAATGGGCAGGTACTCTAATTGGCAGGATATAACTATTGGAATCCCACAGGAATCTGTGTTGGAGCCTCAACTATTCACTGTATTTATTAATGACTTGGATGATCTGATAGAGAGTCGCATTTCCAAGTTTGCAGCTGATACAAAGCTTAGTCTCATTGTAAGCAGTGTAGAAGAAAGCAGATCATTTCAAAGCGATATTCATAGATGAAATAAATGATTGCAAATGAGGTCATCCACTTTGGATCTAAAATAATAGAGCAAAGTACTTTGAAAATGACAAAAGGTGAGAAACTGTGGCAGTGAAAGAAACTCAGATGTGCACATTATTAGGGTTATTAAAATATTATGAGTAGATATAAAATATAGTCCAGAAGGCACGCTAACTTTCAAATCGGCCTATGAAAACGCAAGATGCAAGCTATGCTTTAGCTACACAAGACCATTGTTAGATCACACCTGAAGTGTTGTGTTCTGTTCTGGGCATGAAAGTTATGGAAGGATACATTAACCATATATCAAGTGCTGCGTAGATTTACCAAAATGATACCTGGATTTCAAGGATTAAATTCAAAGAAATGATTACACTAAACATGGTTCTATTCCCTGGTATCTAAAAGGTTAAGAGGTGATTTTATTGGAGTTTAAATATAATTGAAACTGATAGAGAGGAAATTCGTTTGCATTGGCCACAGAGTCCAGGACCTGGGGTTACAACCTTTCCCAGGTGAAATTCCCCAATATGTTACAGTTCATGGCAGAATATAAAGCTCCCGCTGAGGAGAAATACTCAGGCTCCTCTTCCTTATTCACCATTTCATCTCTCCACTTTGATTAATTACAACAAGGCGGATTTAAAAAGGACCCTTTCCTTTATGAATACTTTTCTCCCATACCAAATAAATTGATTTTTTAAAAGAAGGCAAATTAGCCTTTTAAAAGAAGACATATTAGCAAATCATTAATAAAAGAACGAATTTACTTGTTACTAAACAGAAAAATAAGAACAAAACAACATACACAAAGATTATGAATAGAAAAAAGTTCAAAACAAAAGATAACAGTTTAAAAAATACATGGAGAAGTTTCCTGGGTTGTTTATGAAAAATGGATAGTAGTTGGATGTTGCTGGTCGACTTGATGTTGGTAGGTGAACTATCAAATTCAAGTTTTTTGGCATTGCACATTGATTAAAATTATACTGACAACACCAAATGCTAGAGATCACAATGGGTCAGGCAGCATCCATGGAGAGAGAGCAAGAGCTCTGATGAAAAGTCATCAAGACTCGAAATGCTAGGATGCTTTCTCTCCACGGATGCTTCCTGACCCGCTGTGATCTTCTGCAATTGTTGTTTTCACTACAGATTCCAGCAACTGCAGCAATTTGTTCCTTGTTTGAAATTATTCTTCCCTGACTCCTTTCAACAGTGGTTGGCAGGTGATACTGAGTGAAAGTGCTTTATTTCTTTATCTGAAGTACAGACGTGTTTGATAGCTAAACTCAAAGTGATGACTTCATAACATACTAATCAACTTGCTCGGATGTCAGGCCACTAACACATTGAGACTAAAGTTGAAGCCCACTCTTTTTTGTATATCCCTGGAAGTGCAAAACACAAACATGTCTGCAGAAGATGGCCTCCTGCTGAGAACGAATTAGATGGGGAAGCAATGGTCTAGTGGTATTATCGCCGGACTCTAAATTCAGAAACCCAGGAAATGTCCTGGGGACCTGGGTTTGAATCCTGTCATGATAGATGGTGGAATTTGAATTCAATAAATATCTGGAATTAAGAGTTTAATGATGACCATGAATTCATTGTTAATTGTTGTGGAAAAACCCAGCTGGTTCATTAATGTTGTTTCGGGAAGGAAACTACCATCCTTACCTGAGCTGACCTACATGTAACTCCAACCCACAGCAATGTGGTTGACTCTTAAGTGCCCTCTGGGCAATTAGGAAGAGGCAATAACTGTTGGCTCAGCTCGTGACGGCCTCATTCCTATAATGAATTTGAAAAATCAGCCTCTCATTATCTCTTCCTTTTTAGTGTCTCTGCTTGAAGTTTTCCTGTCTGTGACATTCCTGAATTAATCCCTAGAGAATCTGAATTTATATCTGCAGTCATCTTTTGGTTGTCTCTCTTCTTTTCAAAGAAAAAGCGCATGTTGAAATTAAAAGGTTTGTATATTTAAAGGTAATCTGAGATTGTGATATATGGTCATGAAAGGAGTCAGGTTAATAAATATTGTACATATAAAACATGAAAAACATTTGGAACACTCTCCACAAATGGCAATTGCCCTTAGTTCAGTTGTTCACTTTGTTAATCAATGTTATTCTGGTGTATAGGGCTCTAGCAGGCAATGGCAGCATCCAAGGAGCAGGAAAATCCTGCTTCCTGACCTGCTGTGCTTTTCCAGCACCACTCTAATCTTGGCTCTAATCTTCAGCATCTGCAGTACTCACTTTCACCTCGTGCAGGTAATGTTAAGTCCTAGATTCAGGCATGATAAACAGACTGGATGAAGTAACTTGCCTACTCCTATTCCTTTGTTCCAAACAGAGCATTTTATACTCTAATAACTTTTTCAAGGGAATTTATTTCTTTTAGTAACAATTTAAATTAATAAGGTCCCAGTCATTGACATGGCAACTGCAGAAAATAATAGTTTCCTATTCTCCTTACTGCAAAATTCAACATGGATAGTGATGTAAAACAGGCAATAACAGATCACCTGCCTATTTCCAGCACTTGCCTTTCGTTTTCCATTGACTTAATGTTGAACATTGATTACAGAACTCCAATCAAAATTCTTTGGCCTAAGATACTGGCCTTGATTTTCTGTTGGGCGTCTAGGTGTCTGATAGCAGGCTCTGAGCCCACCAATGTAATGAATGAGTAGCCCACCGTCACATTGGACCAGGAGGTCACCACCTATCTAGTCACTTGCAGATTCATTGTCCTATTTAAAATGGTTTGCATGATTACAACCCAGAAGACAGAATGAATGGGTCAATAAAATAAACAGACAGCAGCCCCATATCTGCATAGAAGGACATTAATTCCCTGAATTAAAGCAAAAACAGAAATTGCTGGAAAAGCTCAGCAGGTCTGTTAGCACCTTTGAAGAGAAAGCAGAGTTAATGTCTTGGGTCCAGTGACCCTTCTTCAGAATGGTGAAGTCCTCAAGTAAAATTCAGTCAGACCAATGAGGTGAATGAGAAGGCCCTCCACTGGATTCTTTTCAATCTGGTTTTAGCCTTTCGTCCTTGAAGTCCTGTCAACAGTCCTGTCCAATGTCCACCCAGTCTGTCACCAGGAAGCTACCTCAACAGATCCACCTATATCCATAAACAGCAGGGACTGTTCCAATGGCAGCAATATAACCGTTACAAAATAGTCCAGGCAGTTAATCCAGTTTATTGCTCAGCTCTGGAGAAAGTACCTCAGAGTCAATCATATGGACAGGGCCAGAAATCATCAGCCCATTATTTGTTTTTCTCTCCACTATTTCCAGCATTTCCTTTTGTTCTATTAAATATACAGATCAGGTCTGAAGTTGTCATCAGAACCTGATCTGCATTTGAAAATAGAGACCTGAGCAAAGGAAAATTTAACATCAGACTTCATCACACAAAACCTATCTGAAGTTGGATCCTGGACTAGGAGAAACTCAGAAGGTAAGCTTTAAATTTATTTTTAGAATTCTTATGTAGACCACAAAGAAGGATCCTCTGGTCATTAATAAGAATCTTTAGATCCACCTTGTGTTGGTTAACCCCAATGGTGGACACACATCTCCCCCCAACTTGTCATTGATCACAACTAGGGTATTTCCTTCCCTGGCTGCAACTATCTCCCTCCAAAATGGCCTAATGAGTCATTGAGTTATTATATCTTTGCCACAGCAATTTAAAAATCAGATCTCAAGGCCACTACAGACAAAAACGCAGGCCTTGTCAGTGATGTTTATGTCCCAGAAGTGACCAATAAAAGGTTTTGATAGGTCCTCACAGACTGAAGTTCAAAGGTTATATGTTTTGCAAATAAATATTTTGTTCCTTGCTCTTTTTCTCTGCAAACTATAGCATACTTCAACAAACCACTGCCTCCCATTTTTTTCCTTCTTTTCTCCTCTAATTAATTTTCCTCAGATAATATTTTTTATCCAGATCCTAAGGAACGGAATAGTCTGGAACCCATTCATACCTTCTGAAGACAATAAAAGTGGTCATCAAAATTGATTTCAATATCTCTTTACTTTTCCATTGGAATTGATCTCAGATTAAAGCATTTATTTTGCAGCCTCTAGTGTCACAAAATTTAATTTACACACTAGGTCCACTATAGTCAGTGGATCTTCCTTATGATGTGCTTCTTTAATCTAATTTTCCAAATGGAAAAAACAGCAATTTGACCCACAAGTCAATAGACATTGTGCAATTAGGAGCCTCTTAAAATCTCTTTTCAGCAATTAAGTTTTTGATTCAATTTTTATTTTTCCATATACTGTTGACTTATCCACAATTTTGCACTCGTGCACTGCAAACAGTATCTCTGAAGTCAGGAACAGTAGACAAAAAATGAATTATGCAATGAAAAACTAAGGATGGTTACATCATCTCCATTATATTTTGTTTAAAATAATTTTATGTTCATTTAAAGTCATTGTGAGGTTGTTCTATTACCAGGGAGCATATTTTACCAATTCTGTGGCTGTCATGGTAGATTTTGGAAAGTTCTCAAGTATTGCTTTAGAACAGAAGTTTTCTATGTTCTTGTTTTTGCTTTCTGTATAATTGCTTGTAAACTGTTAAATTTGCACAGCTGTAGAAAAAAATAATCAATATGAAACATTGGGGTGAATTTTAACTTGCAATAGATGTTGGCTTTGAGAGCAAGTTGGGGTTAAAAGCAGAAAAATTGACAACATGTCTGAAAGATTGCTTTCATCTGCCAACTTCCACATTGCAGTGTGTTAGACTGCGAGCAAAGAATCGTGTGGGTGTTCCATTAGTTTCTTCCAGCAATATTGACATGTTTTTCAGATTTTAACTCTGGGTGCAGGCTTCCTGGAAAGTAAAAGGGAGAACACCCAGCAGCCATCAAAAAGGCTGAAAGCTTGACAGAAAAAGATGCCACTACCAAAATGTCAAGACCGATTACTTACATTGTGATCTGAACATTTTTGTTCACTCCACAAGTAATGAGCAAAGGTGTGCAACAATATCAAGCATATTGAGGGGATATCCTTCCTCAACATATGGGAACAAGAATTAGTATGTCAAAGAATAGTGGAAATGTATAGTTGACTAGTACAAGACTAGCTGCCTAATGAACCTGGTGGCCATGTTTTAACAGTGGTTGTCAAAGTCACCACCGCCCTGCACTTCTTTGTCTAGGAAACCTTCGAGGATCATCCAGAAATTTTTACATGATCTCACAGTTTGTGGATGAGCCAACTTTATCAGCCATGTTTGTATGAAATGGTGAAGCAGGATTCAGAGGCCAATTGGCCTACTATTTCTCCTAATTTCTCTGTTCATATGTAACCATTGCAAAACTGGGGCAAAGATATGTCAAAATTACAATTAGTCAAAGGCAAACTTAAAGCTGATATCAGGATGTTCTTCACGTTAAAAATCGCACAATTTATGGAATAGATTCCTGAGTAGAATAACAGAAGCAAAACTCGTAAAGCAATCAAAAATACCAATTGATAGTCTAATGCAGGTGGTGGCACAACCTTTATGGATGGCCACCTTCATCCATTGTTATCTGTACTGAAATTGAGTCGTCTTATCTATAAACTTGGTTACCTCTTTTTAAAAAAAAATCACCAAACAGGTGGATGAGGGTTCAGTGTTTGATTTGGTATATATGGATTTCAGTAAGGCATTCGATAAGATTCCCCATGGTAGCCTATTGCACAAAATACGGAGGCATGAGATTGAGAGTGATTTTGCGGTTTGGATCAGAAATTGGCTAGTTGAAAGAAGAGAGGGTGGTGGTTGATGGGAAATATTCATCCTGAAGTTCAGTTACAAGTGGTGTGCCACAAGGATCTGTTTTGGGGCCACTGTTGTTTATCATTTTTATAAATGACCTGGATGAAGGCATAGAAGGATGGGTTAGTCAATTTTCAAATGACACCAAGGTCATTAGAGTTGTGGATAGTGACAAACGATATTGTAGGTTACAGAGGGACATAGATAAGCTGCAGAGCTGGGCTGAGAGGTGGCAAGTAGAGTTTAATGCAGAAAAGTGTGAGGTGATTCACTTTGGAAGGAGTAACAGGAATGCAAGGTACTGGGCTAACAGTAAGATTCTTGGTAGTGTAGATGAGGAGAGGGATCGTCGTGTCCCAGGTATATAGATCCTTGAAAGTTGTCACCCAGGTTGGTAAGTGTGTTAGGAAAGCTTAGGGTGTGTTAGCTTTTATTGGTAAAGGGATAGAGTTTTGGAACCATGAAGTCATGCTGCGGCTGTACAAAACTCTGGTGTGGCCATACTTGGAGTATTGCATACAGTTCTGGGCACTACATAAAAGGAAGGATGTGGAAGCTTTGGAAAGGGTTCAGAGGAGATTCACTAGGACGTTGCCGGGTTTGTAGGGAAGGTCTTACAAGGAAAGTCTGAGGGACTTGAGGTTCTTTTCGTTAGAGAGAAGAAGGTTGAGAAGTGACTTAATTGAGACATATGACATAATCAGAGGATTAGATAGGGTGGACAGTGAAAGCCTTTTTCCTCAGATGGTGATGGCTAGCATGAGGGGACATAGTTTTAAATTGATGGGTGATAGATATAGGACAGATGTCAGAGGTAGTTTCTTTACTCAGAGAGTAGTATGGGCATGGAATGCACTGCCTGCAACAGTAGTAGACTCGCCAACTTGAAGGGCATTTAAATGGTCATTAAATAAACATATGGATGATAATGGAATAGTGTAGGTTATATGGGCTTCAGATTGGTTTCACAGGTCGGTGCAACATCGAGGGCCGAAGGGCCACTACTGCGCTGTTATGTTCTATGTTCCATGTTCTAAACCTGGGCCATCAATTCTGTTAAATATCAGCTTCCAAATATAATCCCATAGCTGGAGACATGTCCATTGCTGCTTGCTGCAAAGAGACAGGTCGCCAATTGTATGATAAAGGGCCTGGTCTGTTGAGGACACCATTTTGCAGACACTGGCATTTGAGTGATAGAAGAGCAGCTCCTAGTGATATAGGCCAGACTAATGAAAGTGGCCTCCTTGCAACAACGTAAAGGCCATGGGAGCCAAAGGTTCAATGACCCCATGTGGAGTCAAATTCTGGGACAACATCCATTTCAATTTCAACAATCTCCCTGGCTAAGTTCCCCTTCCAGGCCTCTGTTTCCTGAATTTTAAAATTATTTTGGACTTAACTGTTGAAAATTTGATGTCTCTGATTTGGCCGCTAGCGTCAAAAGGCGATATAGCATCCTTACTTGGACACTGGGCCAGAATAAAATGGCTGAGCCTGTCCTGCTGGCCAGTACAGCTTTGGGACTCACTTTTTCCCTTAATGTTGGGGTCCCAAAGTCAAGAGAAAAATCTGTACATTGGCTTCCTTTGCATCACATCTGAACCACATTGGTTAAATTCCTCTGGGGTATCATCAGCCATATGTTGATTGGGTATCGCTTGTCTACAAGCAGTTTACTCTGTTTCCACATGTGAATAGGTAGACTACAACTGGATGACAACATCAGCAGCTACCAGAGAATTTTACAACAGCTGTCTCAATATCTTTTTGGGCCTTAGTTGCCCAGTTATTGATGTCCTCACCTATAAGATGCTAGTTAGAGTGGCAAACACAAGCATTGAGTCAATCTGACTGGTATCAGTCATTACAAAGAATAGATTGATGTGGCTCAACAATTACAGATTAACTTTACACACTAACAATGTATATCCCAAGTGTAATGACAAATCTTTAATCTTCTTCTTCTCATCACTACCACCTGATACAAATCTGGGCCTTTGTTAAGTTAGATATAGGTTGCTCACATCCCAGTTCTGACTGCTGTGGTGTTCTTGGTCAACTGCATCTGGACTTCCAGAATGTTCTATATTTATTACTTACCTTATTTGTGCTTCACATTTCTCATTTGGTGTCCAAACCATCACATCAAGCAACTCTTCACTGACCTCTAGGAGGGTTCAAAATCTATAAAGTTGGAAGGTAAAGCAGGAAGATAGTGTCTAAGAGCAGGAAGTAATGTACAGTAAAATAGTGTCAGCAAATTATTAGTGCAAATATTCAACAGCATAAGTAGGAACCGAAGTGGATAAGATTTAATCATTGTCCACTGACTGTAATGTATCAGGATTGAAGCAATTGTATGTGAATGATTCAGACTGTCAAGCATAACAAAGCAAATTGATAATTAGCAATTAATATGTTGGAAAAAATATTTACATTTAAGGATCATGAGGAACTGGAATATGAGACTGTTTAGACATTCTGGATTGAAAAGTTTTTTCCAAGATTTTGAAGGGAAATGTGATTTTTGGAATGGTTCAACAGTCATGTGAGCTGTGACTGAACTGCTGATTGCTGAGAAGTTAAGTAACTTTGGAAAGGAGACAAGCAAAGCATTAAAGAGAGACGGCTTTAATTTCTGGTAAACTTGGCTTGTAAGCGATGTGGCCACATAGCGATGTGGCCACATGGCAATGTGGTAGACTCACAAACGATTCTATCAACTGCTGAAAAGAAAAAATGGAATGAAACAAGACAGTCCGCCTGGTGTTGAAAAAGGCACCAGAAGTGACATCAGAAAACATGGCCCTTTTAACTCTGCAAAAGCCCTCCTTCCCAACGTAGTATCAAAGTCAACAGAACAGTCTCACAAATGGATCAAGCAATAGCCTGACTCGGTCATACTGATTGTCTACAAGGCATGATTCAATGTCCCAGACACCAACATCACCTTCCCTGGATATGTCATGTGCCACTGGCAGGGCCGCCCTGTAGAGGTGGTGGTACATTGGTACACAGTTGAGAGGGAGTTGCATTAGGTGCCCTTGATGTTGAGTCCAGACCTCATGAAGTTGCATAGTATCAGTTAAACATAGGCAAGGAAAAGTCCGAGTTAATAGGAGGTACCAAAGCCCCACAGCTGTTGAATGACAGCTCCTCAACATTAAACAATCATTGGAGGAAGTACTAAAGGTGACAAAGGTATAGAATGTACACTGTGTCGGAGAGCTTTAATGTCTTTGTATAGTCAAAGAAGGCCATGTACAGTGGTAGGCTCTTTTCTCAGCATCACTCTTGCATCTGTCAAGCACTGAAAATCATATTAGGCCATTGTGCCCCTCCATGGTTGGAAACTGCTCTGCAAATCTGGGAGGGGTTCCTTGGCCAAAGGAGGAGATGGTTGAGGAGTACCTTGGCGATGACTTTTCCAACAGTTGACATCACAGAGATTCTCCTGTAGTTACCACAATTAGGCTTGTTTCCTTTTTTGAACATGCTCATGACTGTGGCATCTTGGAGCTCTACCCAGATGCTCTCTTCCTTCCAGATAAGGCAGACAAGAGTGTGTAGCTGCAGCAGGAGCTCTTTGCCTCTGCATTTCAATGCCTCAGCACAGAATACCGTCTGCTCCAGCAGCCTTGTCGTTCTTAAGCTTTGAATCATAGAATCCCGGCAGTGTGAAAACAGGCCACTTGGCCCAACAATTCCACGCCAACATGGCAAAAAGTAACCCACCCAGACCCATTACCCTACCCTATTACTCTATATTTCCCCTGACTAATGCACCTAACTAATACATCCCTGAATACTATGAGCAATTTAGGATGGTCAATTCACCTAACCTGCAAATATTTGGATTATGGGAGGAAACTGGAGCACCCACAGGAAACCCATGTAGGCACAGGGAGAATGTGCAAATCCCACACAGACAGTCGGCCGAGGCTGGAATCCAACCTAGGTCCGTGGCACTGTGAGGCAGGAGTGCTAACCAATGAGCCACCATGCTGCCCAAAAGCTGGTGGACAGCCTTCTGTATTTTGTGCAGGCTTGGAGTGATTTTGAGCTTATGGTGCATTGTATGCTGTGGAATCAACAACAGAGCCCTGGTTGAGGAAATCTCTGATGTGCTCCCCCCAGTGTTCTTTGTCTTTGTAGTGCCAAACAGTACCACCGATGCTGCCTGTGCAAGATTTTGCAAATCCACTGGGAAGAAAGAGGCACCATCACCAGTGTCCTCGACTAGGCCAATATCCCTAGCATCGAGGCACTGATCATCCTTGATCAGCTATGATGGGCAGGGCATATCACCTGTAAGACCAGCACGCAACTCCCCCAAGCTGGTGCTGTACTCCCAACTTCAAAACAGCAGGTGAACCCCAGGTGGACAGAGGAGGGGCATCAGGGAGACCTTCAAAGCCTCACTGCCGAAGTATGGCAGTCCCAACGACATCTGGGAATCACTAGTCCAAGACCGTCCAAAGTGGAGGAAGACAATCTGGGATGGCATTGGGCACCTCGAGACTTGCCGTCTTGAAAAAGCAGAAAGCAGACAAAGCAGCGAAAGGAGCAGGTTGCCATATCACGTCCAGGCCACCCCTTCCCATGACCACCCTCTGCCCCAAATGTAGCTGAGCCTGAGGTAGCCACATTGGTTTGTACAGCCCCCACGGACTCACTCTGAGAGTGGAAGAGAGTCATCCTTGTCTACGAGGGACTGTCAAAGATGATCAATATCTACCACTAAGAGTGGCTTGGCAGCACCACTACTGACTGAGCTGATTGACTCTTAAAGGACATAACCGTGAGACTGAGTCTGAAAGAGGTGGTGAAGGAACCAACAAGAGGGAAAAACATATTTGACGTTATCCTTACAAATGCTGCAGGTGCATCTGTTCATGACAGTATTGGTAAGAGCAACCACTACACAGTCCTTGTGGAGTCAAAAATCCCTTCTTCACAATAAGAAGTCCTTACATCATGTTGTGTGGCACTATCACTGTGCGAAATGGGACAGACTTTGAATAGATCTCGCAACTAAAGACTAGGCATCCATGAGGCACTGTGGGTCAGCAATAGCAGCAGAATTGTACTTCAGCACAATCTGCAACCCATATCCCCCACTCAACTATTACCAACAAACCAGGGGATCAATCCCGGTTCAATGGAGAGTGCAGGAGAGCATGCCAGGAGCAGCACCAGGCATAACTAAAAATGAAGTGTTAACCTGGTGAAGCTACCAAACAGATTGACTTGTATGCCCATCACCATAAGCAGCAAGTAATAGACAAAGCTAAGCAACTCCACAACCAATTGCACGGACCTGATGTGTGTACATTTTGCTACACCCAGTCCTGAATGGTTATGGACAATTAAACAATTCAGTGAGAGAGGAGGGTCCATAAATATCCCCATCCTCAATAATGGGGGAAGCTAACATATCAATGCAAACATTAAGACTGAAGTATTGCAACAAACATCAGCCAGAAATGCCAGAATAATTAACTAGAGTCACTTGATATTGCAAAGTTATGGGCCCTGACAATATTCAGGCATTAGTACCCATGCTCCAGAACTTGTCATTCCCTATCCTAGCTGTTCCAGTATAGTTGTAACACTGGCACTTAGCGAACAATAGGGAAAATGACAGATATGTCCTGTACATGAAAGGTAGGACAAATCCAATCTAATCAATTACTGTCCCTTTCAATTCTCAGTGAAGTGATGGAAGGTGTCATCAACAGTGCTATCAAGCAGCACCCACTCAGCAATAACCTACACAGTGAAGCCCAGTTTGGGTTCCACCATGGCCACTCAGTTCCTGACCTCATGACAGCCTTGGTTTAAACATGGACAAATGAACTGAATCCCAGAGGTGAGTTAAGAGTGACAGCCTTTGACATCAAGGTTGCATTAGACTGCATGTGGCATCAAAGACCTCTAGCAAAACTGGAATCAATGGATATCAGGGGGCAAACTCTCCACTGGTTAGAGGTATACCTGACACATAGGAAGATTGTTGTAGTTGTTGAAGGTTGGTCATCTCAGCTACTGGACATCTCTGCATGAGTTCCTCAGCGTTGTCTCTTAGGCCCAACCATCCTTCACAACAATATCCAGGTTTGGACTGAAAAGTGACACAGAATATTCACATCACACAAGTATAAGGAAGTGATCATCTATTAGACCATAAGACATAGGAGTAGAAATTGGTCCATTCGGCCCATTGTGTTTGCTCAGCTATTCAATCATGGCTGATAAGTTGTTCAACCCAATTCTCCTACTTTCCCCCTATAACCTTTGATCGCTCCTTGATAATCAAGAATCTATCTATCTCTGTCTTAAATATACTCAATGAACTGGTCTCCACAGTTTTCTGTGGCAATGAATTCCACAGATTCACCATTCTCTGGCTGAAAAGGTTTCTCCTTACCTCTGTTCTAAAGGGTCTTCCCTTTACTCTAAGGCTGTGTTCTAGGGTCCTCATCTCTCCTGCCAATGGAAACATTTTCACAATGTCCACTTTGTCCAGGCCACTCAGTATTCTGTAAGTTTCAATTAGATCTCCCCCTTATCCTTCAAAGCTCCACCAAGTATAGATCCAGAGTCCTCAAACGGTCCTCACCTATTAGGCCTTTCATTCCTGGGGTCATTCTCATGAACCTCTTCTGGAACTGCTTCAAGGTCCATACATCTTTCCTGACATATGGCTCAAAATTGCTCACTGTATTCGAAATGTAGTCTGACCATAATTTTATAAAGTCTCAGAATTGCATCCATGCTTTTATATTCTAGTCCTCTTGAAATAAATGCCTACATTTTATTTGCCTTCCCAACTATAAACTCAACCTGCAAATTTACCTTGAATCTAGGACCAGGACTCCCAAGTCCCTAGTAGTTCATATTTCTGAATTTTCTGCCTATTTAGAAATGGTATATGCCTCTATTCTTCCTACTCAAGTAGATGACTTCACACTTTCCCACATTGTATTCCGTCTTTGCCACTTCTTTGCCCACTCTCCTAACTTGTCTAAATCTTTCTGCAGCCTCCCTACCTCCTCAATGTTACCTGTCCCTCCACCTATCTTTGTATCATCTGCAAACTTAACCAGAATGCCCTCAGCTCCTTCATCCAGATCATTAATAGAGTCATAGAGTCCTACAGCACAGAGATAGGCTCTTTGACCCAAACAGGCCCATGTCGACTAAAATGTCCATCCATGCTAACCCCATTTCCCTGCTCTTGGCCCATATCCTTCGAAACCTTTCCTATCCATGTTTTTGTGCAAATGCCTTTTAAATGTTGACAATGTATCCAACTCAAGCACTTCCACTGGCAGCTCATTCCATATGCGTACCACCTCCATGTAAAAAAGTTGTCCCTCAGGTTCCCTTTTATTCTTTCCCCTCTAACCTGAAACTGGTGCCCTCTAGTCCTCGATTCCCAACCCTGGACAAAAGACTGAGTCCATTCACTCTATCCATGCCTCTCATGATCTCATACACATCTATAACGCCCCCCTCATTCTCCTATGCTCTGAAGAAAAAAAGTCCTATCTTGTCCAACCCTTCCCTATAACTTAGACCCTCGAGTCCTGGCAACATCCTTGTAAATTTCTTCTGCACTCTTTCCAGTTTAATAACATCCTTCCTATAACAAGGTGACCAAAACTCAATACAATGCTCCAAGTGCAGCCTCAGCAACATGCTGCATAACTGCAAAATAACTTCCCAACTTCAATGCCCTGACTGATGAAGACCAGTGTGCCAAAACCTCCTTCACTGCCCTGTCTACCAGTGACTCCACTTTCAGAGAACTATGAACCTGAACTCCAAGATTCCTTTGTTCCACTACACTACTTAAGGCACTATCATTCACCATGAAACTCCTACATTGATTTGACTTCCCAAAATGCAAGACCTCACCCTTATCTATATTAAACTGTATTTGCCATTTCTCAGCCTACTTCCCCAGCTGATCAAGGTCCTGCTGCAATTTCTGAGAACCTTCCTCACTGTCCATGACATTGCTTATTTTAGTGTCATCTGCAAGCTTACTAATCATGCCTTGTACATTCTCATCCAAATCATTGATACAGATAACAAACAGCAAAGACCCCAGAACCGATCCTGGACACACTCCACTAGTCACAGGCCTCCAGTCCAACAAGCATCCTTTCACTATTACCCTCTGCTTCCTACCATTAAGCCAATTGTGCATCCAATTTGCCAGCTCGCCCTGGATTCCATGCGATCTAACATTCCAGAGCAGCCTACCATGTGGAACCTTATCAAAGGCCTTACTGAAATCCATACAGATTACATCTATCACCCTCCCTTCATCAACCTTCCTGGTCACTTCATCAAACAACTCTAAAAAATCTGTGAGGCATGATGTCCCAGTCACAAAGCCATGCTGACAGTCCTAATCAAACCCTCTCTTTCCAAATGCACGTATCTTATCCCTCAGAATCTTCTCAAGCAATGTACCCACCACAGAAATTAAGCTTACTGGTCTGTAGTTCCCAGGCTTTTCTTTGCAGCCCTTCTTGAGTAATGGCATAATATTCACTACCCTCCAGTCTTCAGGAGCCTCACCCATGGCTAACGATGATGCAAAGATATCAGCTAGGACCCCGTACTTTCTTCTCTAGCCTTTTGCAGTGTTTTTGGATATATCTAGTCAGGACCAGGAGATTTATCCACTTTCACACATTCTAATACATCCAACACCTCCTCTACTGTGAAATGAACTATCCCCACGATATCACCACTAACTTGCTCAAATTCCCAAGTCTTCATGGTGTACACAGAGGAGAAAAATCCATTGAGAACCTTGCCCATCTCCTGTGGGTTGACGCATACATGTCCACTTTGATACTTGAGGGGCCCTGTTCTCTCTCTAGTTATTCTTTATCCTTTAATATACTTAAATTACCTCATTGGATTCACCTTAATCTTCTCAGCCAAGGCAATCTCATCCCCCCTTTTCGCCCTCCCGATTTCCTTCTTCAGTGATCATCTGTATTCCCTGTATACCTCGAGGGATTCCCTTGATGTCAGCTGCCTGTACCTGAGCCACGCCTCCTTCTTTTTTCTGGTCAAAGCCTCAATATTTGCTGTCATCCCAGATTCCCTACTCCTGCCAATCTTGCCATTTACCCTCA
The DNA here is from genome assembly GCF_047496795.1 of Chiloscyllium punctatum. NCBI lineage: Eukaryota > Metazoa > Chordata > Chondrichthyes > Orectolobiformes > Hemiscylliidae > Chiloscyllium > Chiloscyllium punctatum. The sequence goes on from NC_092740.1 coordinate 68,314,475, forward strand.
CAGGAACATATAGACTTAGAACTCTAGATATTTCACTTTTAAAGGCTTCCCACTTGCCAAAGGTCTCTTTGCCTACAAACAATCTACTCCAATCAACCCCTGCAATGTATAAAGTGAAAAGTTATGGTCCCAAAACTGAACCTTGTAGTGCACCAATAGTCACCATCTGCCATCCTGAGAAAGACCCTTTTATCCCCATTCTCTGCTTTCTGCCAAATCTTCTATCCATACTAGTACCTTGCCTCTAACACCATGGGCCTTTATCTTACTCAGCAGCCTCTTGTGTGGTACCTTTCAAAGGCCTTCTGGAAGTTTTAGTAGATAACATCCATTGGCTCTCCTTGGTCCAAGCTGCTCGTTACCTCCGCAAAAAATTCTAACAGGTTTGTCAGACATGAACTCCCCTTGGTGAAACCATGCTGACTTTGCCTGTTTTACCATGCAATTGCAAGTATTCAGAAAGCTCATCCTTCACAATGGACTCTAAAATCTTACCAATGGCTGAGGTCAGGCTAATTGGCTTATAATTTCCTGTCTTTTGCCTTACTTCCTTCTTAAACAGGATAGGGATACATTAGTGATTTTCCAGTCCTCTGTAACTCCCTCTGTCTCCAATGATTCCTGAAAGATCATCACTAACACCTTTACTATCTCTTCAGCTATTTCCTTTAGAACTCTGGCGTGTAGTCCATCTGGTCCAGATGATTTATCCACTTTCAGTCCTTTCAGTTTTTCTAGAACCTTCTCCTTGATGTTGACCATCATACTGACCTCTGCCCCCCTAACTCTCTTGAATTTTGGGGATTTTACTCATGTCTTTCACCGTGAAGATTGACACAAAGTATTTGTTCAGTTCCTCCGCCATTTCTTTGTTCCCCATTCCTACTTCTCCAGCATCATTTTCCATTTGCCTATTGTCCACTTTTGCCTCTCTTTTGTCCTTTGTATATCTAAAGAACTCTTGCAATCTTCTTTTATATTACTGGCTAGCTTGCCTTCACATTTAACCTGCTCCCTCCTTATTTCATTTTTTGCTGCCCTCTGTTGGTCTTTCTAGGCTTCCCAATCCTCTGGCTTCCTATTGTCCTTCGCCACATTATGTGCCTTCTCTTGGCTTTTATGCTGTCCCTGGCTCTCCTTGTCAGCCATAGTTGCTCCGTCCTCCCTTTAGTATGCTTCTTATTCTTAAGAATGAATTTTTGCAGAATTTCCAAAATTACTCTCAGAAACTCCTACCATTGCTATTGCACTGTCTTCCCTGCTAGGCCCCTCTCCCAGTAAATTCTGGTCAGCTCCTCCCTCAAGCCTCTGTAGTTGCCTTTATTTAATTATAATATCATTACATCTGATTCCAGCTCCTCCCTCTCAAATTGCAGATTAAATTCTACCATATTATAGTCACTTACTCCGAAGGGTTTCTTCACTTTAAGCTCCCTTATCAAGTCTGCCTCATTGCACAATACTGAATCCAGTGTTGACTGTTCTCTAGTGGGCTCCACCACAAGCTGCTCCAAAAAGCCATTTCATAGACACACCTTTTCTTGTGATCCACTACCAAGCTGATTTTCCCACTCCACCTGCATATTGAAATCCCCCATGATCACCGTAACCTTGCCTTCCTTACATGTCTTTTCTATCTCCTGGTGTATCAAGTGTCCCACATCCTGACTTCTGTTTGGGGGCTTGTCCATAACTCCTGTTATGTTTTTTTATCTTTGCGGTTCCTCAACCTTACCCACACAGATTCTGTATCATCTGACCCTAAATCATTTCTTGCTATCGATTTATTTTCATTTCTTGCTAACAAAGCAACCCCACCTTCTCTGCCCACCTGTCTGCCTTTTCAATAGGAAGTATATTCCTGGATATTTAGTTCCCAGTCCTGATCCCCTTGCAGCCATATCTCCATGATGCCCACCACATCATTCCTATCAATTTCGATCTGACCCAGAAGCTCCCTTACCTTATTTCATATACTAAATGTATTCAGCTACAACACCTTCAGTCCTATATTGACCATGCTTCTTCACATTGTCATCCCTTTATCTGGTGTGCTTGAAGTTTGATTCCTCGCTCTTTCCAAAGACTCTGTCCTATTTTGTATTCTGGAGGCTTTAAAAATCTCTTCCCAGTTCTCCTCTCTTTTCACTCTTTTCATACTTTACCATGCAGTTGAATCCACTCCACAGATGTTAACCTGCAGCTTTGATTCCCATTGGCCATTTTCCTTCTTGGAGTTTTACCCTTCCCTTCCCTCCCCAGTTTCTAGTTTAAAGTCCTGTTGACTACCCTATTTACCCATTTCACTGGGACATTGATCCCAGCTCAGTTCAGGTGGAGACCATCCCAATGGCATAGATCCCTCCTGTTCCAATTGATGCAATGTCCCATGAAAAGGAAGTCGTTTCCAGCACCATTCTTTTAACCACGTGTTTACTTTCCTCAGTCTCGTGTCCCTATACCAATTTGCACATGGCTCGTGTAGTCCTCCAGAGATTATAACACTTGAGGACCTGTTCTTTAATTTAGTTCCTAGTTCTTGATAATCCCTAAACAAGTCCTCTTTCCTAGTCTTGCCTATGTTGTTTGGCCTGACATGGACCACAACAGCTGGATCCTCCCCCTTCCTCTCCAATATCCTTTCAAGCTGATAAGAGATGTCCCTCACCCTGGCACCAGATAGGCAACATGCCATGTGGGATTCTCAAGCCTACTTACAAAGGACGCTCTCTATTCCACTAATTATAGAACCCCCTACAACTAACATGAGAGAATCTAACCATTATTCCTTAGCACTTGATGGCATTACCATCACTTAATTCCCCCACTCTCAATCTCCTGGTGTTTATAGTTGACCAGAAATTGAACTGGAATTGCCTTATAAATACAATGGCTATAAGAGCACATTAGAGACTAGGAATTTTGCAAAATGTAACTCACATTCTGACTTCCCAAAATCCTGTCGACATTGACAAGGCACAAATCAGGAGTGTGATGGAATCCTCCTCATTTGCCTGGGTGAGTACAGAAAGCTTGTTGTCATCCATGACAAAGCAACTCCTGATTGGCCCCGCAACCACAAATATTCATTCTTTCCACACAGTAACATCAATGTTATAGCAAAAGATGTACTGCAGAAATCCACCAAAGCTCCCGATACAGTGTCTTCCAAACCCACAACCACTTACATCTAGAAGGACATGGACAGCAGATATATGGAAATGCTGCCATCTGCAAGTTGCCCTCCAAGTCACTGACCATCCTGATTTGGAAATACATCACCATTCCTTCACTATCTCTTGGTCAATATCCTGGAACTCCTTTACTAGTGGATTGACCTAGTGCATGGACTACAGCAGTTCAACAGGCAGGTCATTACATCTTCTCAAGGGCAACTAGGGATGAAAAATAAATAGTCTGGCCAGCCATGCCTTCATACTATGAATGGCTTTAATCAAAATGCCTCAGTTTCTTTCCCTCACATGGCTGACAGGAATTTCTCTCACTTTTACCCCTGACCTTTGCCATTTGTTGGAATGATTTACAGCTTGGTACTTAACCTGTTTGGTCACAAATGTGATTGGACAAAGCCGGCATGGTTTTTTGAAAGCCAAACCATACTTAGCAAATCTACTGGAGTTTTTAGGATGTAACTGGTAGAATAGATAAGGGAATAGTCAGTGGATGTGGTGTACTTGGATTTTCAAGCTGATAAGGTCCTATATAAAAGGTTGGAATAACTTGATGATAAAATAAATTTTTGTTTGTAATATAGAAATGAATAGCAGGAGCAGGCTATTCAGCTCTTGGAGCCTGGTCCACTATTCAGTATGTTCAGGCCTGATCGTTTATCTTAATTCCTGCTTTCTCCTTGTATTTCTTGATAACTTTAATGTTTAAAAATGAATTCATGAACATATCTTGAACATATCCAGTGACTCGGCGTCTATGATTTTTTTCCACAAATTGACCACCCTCTGAATGAAGAAATGTTTCCTATCTCTATGCTAAATAGCCTACCTTGCCACCTGAGACTGAATTCTGGTTACAGACACCTCAACCAGGGGAAGCATCATCCCTGAATCCAGCCTGTTTAGCCCTGTTAGAATTTTACACATTTCAATAGATCTCCTTTCACTCTTCTGAACGCTAATGAATCCTAATGAAGGGCTTATGCCCAAAACATCAACTGTCGTGCTGCTCGGATGTTGCCTGACCTACTGTGCTTTTCCAGAGAAACACTTTTTGACTTTAGTAAGTACAGGCCGAATCAAACAAACCTCTCCTCATAGGTGAATCCTGCCATCCCCATTATCAGCCCAGTAAATCTCTGCTGTACTCCCTGTATGGCAAATATATCTTTTTGGGTAGGGAATGTAAAACTGCACATAATTTTTCAGCTGTGGTCTCAATTTGGTATGTAACATTACTCACTCCTCACAGGGTCTTTCTTTATTATTCATGGGATGTTCACATCAAAGGCTAGACCAGCATTTGTTGCCCATAGAAGAGTTAAGAACCAATTACATCATTGTGGGTTTAAGAGTTGAGAAAGAACAACAGATTTCTTTCCCTGAGGGATATTTATGAACCAGATGGGTTCTTACAACAAGAACAATGGTTTCATGGTCACCATTAGGCTAGATTTTAATTCTGGATTTGCATTTGAATAACATATGTTCTGGAGTATTAGTCCAGTGATTTTACCTCTGTTATTGCTTTCCCCTTAACGTATATCAAAGCAAAATATTCATATACATGAAACAGTGAAGAAGTCTTTACACTCATAGCACTCTTCTGGAAACATTTCTCCATAGAGTCATAGAGTCATACCACATGAAAACAGACCTTTCAGTCTAACCAGTCCATGCCAAACATTAGCCCAAACTAAACTAGCCCCTGCTGCCTGCTTTGGGTCCATATCCCTCCAAACCTTTTCTATTCATGTACTTACCCAAATGTCTTTTAGACATTATAATTGTGCCCAGATCCACCACTTCCTAGGAAGTTCATTTCATACACGAAATTTCATACTGTGTAAAAGACCTGCTTCTTGTGTTTTTTTTAAATCTCTAACATTCTCAAAAGTATTCAGCCCAAAGGAATCCTTCCAACTAATGTTGCTGAATGCTCCATATACATGTGCTCATAAGTACTACTTCCTCATGCAGATATCTGGGTGATGTTTTAGTTCATCTTAATAACTGAAACCCTCATTGTTTTCATATTGTGGAAAAAGTACAATGAATGGCAACCATGCCAGAATACTCACAAGAAGAAGATCATCCTTACTGTGCATCTGCTACTTCATATAAGAAATTGTTCAATCATTGAAAAAGAGGCTGTAAAAACTGCCAGAGATGGGAAAGGACTTAAAAAGGGCATAATATCCACTCCTACTCCTTGTATTTTTCTGTTCATTAACTGTCAGAAAACTATAAACTAAAAGCCATTATCCCATACCTTCATTTCTTGAAGCTGCATTGAAATATTGTTGTAATCTGAGTATCTTTTCACTAGACATTCCAGGAAATGCTGAGATACTTGCCTTCAAGTGAGGGTTCCTTCATACAACACTAAACAACTCCTCACCCTTTACCATCAAAGTAGTAGCTAGGTAAATTATAGAGCAAAGATCATGTTTTGCATGCTGTCGAGCAGATAAAGTTACATTGAAAAGAAGTTCAGAGTGATTAGAAATTTAAAATATTTTTGCACTGCAGAAATTGTTATTCTGAGAAGTAGTTTTGGTAAGAGTTTGCAGCAAGTTTCATCATTGTGTGTGACTGATGGATCTGGTTGCTCAGTTAAATAAACAGGGGATAAGGATAAAGACAGATGTGCAGATGACATTGCGACTCTTAATAGTACATTGTATCTGACAATGAGAACATATTTTTAGCTGTGTGGATCAATTTTAATCCACACTATCCGGCATTGACTATTGTTATAAAGCTCAGTCATTTATCAGAAAATCAATCATAGTTGTACCAGAATTTCCAATGTGCCCATTTGATTGGCAAAGTTTCCATCGAGAATGCAGTGCTTGAAAATTAGTGCTGTAATCTTTCATTGAGAAGATAGCTGAAACATGTTCACAATTCCTGGTAATTCCAATTATTATTTTAAATTGTTAAGATGGATGCAAAATGCTAGTTGGTGTTGTTACTGAAGAGATTATTACTGCATGCTTTGAACTAGAGCATTTTTCATCATAAGCAAGAGGAATTACACTTCAATTGGATCCACCCTACATTAATTAGCTTAATTGGCATTTCATAATAGCTTATACTGCCATGGTAGGTATACCAGCTTGTACTGTCATAGGATGACAGCTTGTACTGACATGGCTAGGATGGCAGTTTGTACTGATGCAGTTAAGTGTGCCAACTTATATTGATGTGGTTAGGATGCCAGTTTGTAGTGACATGGTTAAGATGACATCTTGTACTGATATGGTTAGGATGACATCTTATACTGACATTGAGACTGCCCCTCATACTCTTGTGGTTTGGATAACAATTTGTACTGACATGGTTGCAATGTCATAACTGGGATAAGTGTTTGAAGATTTTGAAAGTCTCCAGAGTGGCAATTATTAAACTATGTCAAATGATTGAAGCTGACCTGCTGGGAGCTTCTGTAATCAAAAGTAATTTCTTGCAGTTGTGAGAATTGTAGATGCTCTATTTCTGCTCTATTTCATTTTAATCATCTCATAGTGAGAACAGTCTTCAGCTAAAGAACAGCATTGAATTGGGTCCACAATACTTTGATGCACTACACCAGATAGGTCAGAGCAGCATGCATTCTCAAAGCAGTGAAGAGCTAAAACGCAGGCAAGCAACACAAATGCATTAGTTAAAATGCAGTACTGGAAGCAAAGAACCAAACTATCTGAATAGTAAATGCACACCAGTTCATCAGGACGTTATTTCGCCACTTCAAAGACAGAGAACACAGTTGATAAACACGTCTTCATTTCATGCCATGTTGACATGACAGCTATTTCATTGTCACTTACATTGCTGTGATTTTCTGATTGTATTTCATTCCTCACATCTGGTTTCATCAGCTGACTGTAAATCCTAGCATGTCCAGGTTCAAAGTCATTTTGAATTCAGTGCCACACCAGTCGACACAAGAGGTGCAGCAATGTTGTCTTCACTATGGTCATATAAATAACCTAATGAAATCAGTTTGAAATGTGTATCTACAAATCTACCCCCACCCCACATGGAGTAATAGACAGGTATACTGAATTTATTAAGTTAGCAAGCCTAGCAGCATCATCACTGGGTTAATCAATGGCTTCAATCATTTTACTATGAAGATAGTGATTTCTGAATGCGTTAATGATCCTTATGTTATTGGCTGCATTTAGACTGTTATACTAGGGAATAAACCACAATTCTTATGTGTAAAGGTTCACCATTTCAAATACTTCAAAGGTTGATATTTAGAGAGAAGAAAAATAAAACATTGGTTCCTTTTATATCCACAGCAGATCAATCAGTTCCAATTGCCTTTTATAGATGTTTCCATGAGCTGTGAAATTCCTTCGTAGCTGTGAAACATTGAAGGAAATGACTCCAAATTTGATCTTTAAAATCAAACTCCCATTGATCATTGTATAACTGATTCAAGTGCCCTATTGCAATTGGAAATGGTTTTGGAAAGTCTGAGAGATTGTTATGACTAACAATGGTACATGATGCTTCAGTAGAGGTTCCAATGATACATTTATGATACACCTGTTAGGCTTCCCTGACATGTCATCAAATGATGTTGGATTATCCTCTCAAAATAAGAGAAAATGATGGATAGGCAGAAAGAGAAAAGGGGAAAAGTGAAGAGTAAAAGGAAGTGGTGAGTATTAAAAGAGAGACTAAAGCCAAATATGAGAGACAGAGATAGAGCAGCTGTGAGGTGGAACCAGTGTATACAGGTAAAGTAAAACTATACTCACTAACTTACTTTGTAATAGACCACAGTAACTCAATTCTAATATACTGTATTAAGGGTACATTTATCTGGACAAAATGTTATGCCATCAATGACTTTTCTTCCATCTTAAGGTCAGAAGTGAGGATGTTCACCAATGAGTGCATAATGTTCAACACAATTCATGACTCTTCAGACAATAAAGCACTCCACATTCAAATGCAACAAGATCTGGACGATATCCAGGCCTGAGCTGACAAATGGCGAGTAATATTCATACCATATAAATGACAATCTCCTGTAAGAGACAATCTAACCACTACACCTTGTCATTCAATGATGTTACCATCACTAAATCACCCACTATCAATATCCTGGAGGTTACCATTGGCAAAAAAGTCAAGTGGACTCACCACATAACCATGGTGGCTACAAGAGCAAGTCAGAGGCAAGGAATACTGTGGCTAGTAACTCATCTCCTGGCACACCGAAGTTTATCCATCAGCTACCAGGCACAAGTCAGGCATGAAATGGACTATTAACCACCTGCCTGGATAAGTACAGTGACAACAACACTCAGGAAGCTTGACACCACGCAGAACAAAGCAGCTCACTTGGTTGGTACCACATCTACGAACATCCATTCTTTTCACAACCACTGCTCAGTAGCAGCAATGTGTACAATCTATACGATGCACTGCAGAAATTATTAGATCCTTAAACAGCACCTTCCAAACCCACGACCCCTTCTATTTAGAATGTCAAGGGCAGTCGATACATGTGAACATCACCACCTGTGGATTGCCCTCCAAGCCACTCACCATCCTGTCTTGGAAATATATTGCTGTTCCTTTATTTCCCTGGCTCAGTATCCTGGAATTCCGTCCTTAAGGGTCAATCCACAGCAAGTGGAATGTTGCAGTTCAAAAAGGCAGCTCCCTATCCAGTATTTTGCATCAGTGTTTACTGTGGAGAAGGACATGGAAAATATAAAATGTGGAGAATCTTGAATGTGGACATAAAATGCATAAAGGTGGATAAATCCCCAGGACCTGATCAGGTGTACTCTCAAACTCTGTGGAAAGCTAGGGATGTGATTGCTGGGCCCCTTGCTGAGATATTTGTATCATTGATAGTCACAGGTGAGGTGCCAGAAGACTGGAGGTTGGCTGACACATTTGAGAAAGGTGGTAAGGACAAGCCAGGGAATCATAGACCAGTGAGCCTGACATCAGTGGTGGATAAGTTGTTGGAGGGAATCCTGAGGGACAGGATTTATATGCATTTGGAAAGGCAAGGACTGATTAGGGACAGTCAGCATGGCTTTGTGTGTGGGAAATCATGTCTCACAAACTTGATTGAGTTTTTCAAGAAGTAACAAAGAGGGTTGATGAGGGCAGAGTGACGGACATGATCTGCGTGTACTTCAGTAAAGCTTTTGACAAGACTACTCATGGTAGAGTGGTTGGCAAGGTTGGAATACAGAGAGACCTCGCCATTTGGATACACAACTGGCTCGAAGATAGAAAACAGAGCGTGATGGTGGAGGGTTGCCTTTCAGATTGGCGGCCTGTGACCTGTGGTGTGTCAAATGATCGATGCTGGGTCCACTGCCTTTCATCGTTTATATAAATGATTTGAATGTGAGCATAAGAAGTATAGTAAATGATTTTGAAGATGACACCAAAATTAGACAGCGAAGAAGGTTATCTCAGAGTTCCCTGGGTTCTTGATCAAATGGGCTAATGGCCCAAGGAGTGACAGGTGGAGTTTGATTTAGGTAAATGTGAAATGCCGCATTTTGGAAAAGCAAGTCAGAGCAAAACTTATCCACTTAATGGTAAAGATCCTGGGAGTGTTGCTGAACAAAAAAACCTTGGAATGCAGGTTCATAGCTCCTTGAAAGTGGAATCTCAGGTAGATAGGATAGTGAAGAAGGCGTTTGGTATGATTTCCTTTATTGGTCAGAGTACTGAGTTCAGGAGTTGGGAGGTCATGTTGTGGCTGTACAGAACATTGGTTAGGCCAATTTTGGAATATTGTGTGCAATTCTGGTCTGCCTCCTTTAGGAAGGACATTGTGAAACTTGAAAGCGTTCAGAAAAGATTTACAAGCATGTTGCCAAGGTTGGAGGATTTAAGCTATAGGGAGAGGCTGAATAGGCTGGGGCTGTTTTCCCTGGACTGTCAGAGGCTGAGGGGTGACCTTTTAGAGGTTTATAAAATCATGAGGGGCATGGACAGGATAAATAGACAAGGTCTATTCCTTGGGGTGCAGAAGTCCAAAACTAGAGGGCATAGGTTTAGGGTGAGAGGGAAAGATTTAAAAGGGACCTAATGGGTAACTTCCTCATGCAGAGGGGGGTGCGTGTATGGAATGACCTGCCAGAGGAAATGGTGGAGGTTGGTACAATTACAACATTCAAAAGGCATCTGGATGGGTACATGAATAGGAAGGGTTTGGAGGATATGTGCCAAGTGCTGGCAAATGGGACTAGATTAGGTAGGGATAACTGGTCAGGGTTGGACTGAGTTGTTTCCATGCTGTATATCTATGGCACCTTCTCAAGGGCAAGTCGGGGCAGCCAATAAATGCTGGCCAGTCAACAGTGCCCACACTTCTAGTTCTTAGTTGGAATGGCAATTTTTCTGAGCAGTATCATTTAGGTCTATGTCTCTAGGAGACTCTTACACACATGGGGCTGAATCATACATTTTTATGGCTAAGTCCAAGTTATATTGAGTTATTGGTTGGATCTCTGTCAAAAGGCAAAGCAGGCTTTCTCACTGTAACTTACCAAACTTGCCTCATTAACTATCCACACTACCCAATGGCATCTGTCATGTCCAATTCTGGCCCAATCTTACCACCCCATCATTTCCAGACCAACTCACCACTCAGCAGATAACGGCCAAAAGACTGGCATGCATTGCAACAGCAGCATTTTGACAAGGCCACTGTGTATATGAACAAGTAGTTGCATTCCGAAGCTGCCCTAACCTCCTCAAGGACATTCGTAGAAGGTGACAGAGAAAGAGATGACACCACGATTCTCCAACAGAGACCTGGGGGTCCTATTTGAGAGGGCGGTGCAAAGGAGAGGCTCCCTCTTATGGAGAGCTGACAGAGAAGGCTTTGGCTCAGCCTGGACTGAGGCTGCCAACAGGGTCTGTGCTATCTTCACAGTCTGGAGGAATGACCATCAGTGCTGTGGGGTGACCATCAGTGCTGCGCCAGGGTAAGTGCAGTAGGCCTGCATCTATATGAAGGAAACTATAAGTATTGTGCATCTATAAGCAAGTTAGCATCACTGTGAAGCAGATTGGGAGCAGTGTGCTACAGGACAGCAGCACTGTGAAGTGGACTGGGATGAGTACAGTAATGAGTGCACAATGAAATAGAATGGGAAAGACATCCGTGTGAGATAGTCTGGAGTGAAGCCTTAGCCTGTGCCATTGCCCAACAGGTAAAAGTTTTAGAATTAGATTTTATTGTCATGTTTCTTGTTCCTAGAGTAGACAAGGGCACAGACTTCAGGGAGGATGAACCAACTGACCACAGCAGTATGTCGCAGAGCGCCAATTCAAATCGGAGGAGTAAAGGGAAGTGTAGTGATTGGATGTGGCATAGTTAGGGAAATTGATTCTGTTCTCTGCAGCAAAGACAGAGAATCCTGAAGGCTGAATTGCCAACCTCGTACTGAGATTTAGGACATCTCTTCGGGGCTGGAGAGGAACTTGGATTAGGAAGGATCCAATGATCATGATCCATGCAGATACCACTGAAATAAGCAGAGCTAGGAAAGAGGTTCTGCTGAAAGATTGCCAGCAGCACAGAGCTGAATTGGAAAGCAGAACCACAAAAGTAATAACCCACAGATTACCACCTGAGCCATGTGCAAATTGTTGTTTCGTCAATAAGGTTCGTGAGGTAAACTGATGTGATCCATCAGGGATGGGCATCACTACAAGGGAAAGAGAGATCCATTGGGACAGGCTTCATTTAAACCATGCTGAGCTATTGTCATGGTAAATTGTATACCTAAGCTTTTATAAATGGATTCAAATTAATTAGCAGTGGAAAGGGTTCAATTGCAGTGAAGCTTAAAAAATCAAAATGAATTGAGAGTGCAGAGGGGTAGTGCAATGAAGAAGTGAACAATAATCACATTTTCACAGGAAATGACAATAAATATAAGCGAAAGATTGCAGCAGAATTTAGAACTAGATAAGTATTAATAATCAAAAGTCAAAGCTTACAGCTCTTTATCTGACTGCATGCTCATTTTGTAATAAGACGGATGTGTTGAAATTTCAAATTGAAAAAATGACTTGGTAACTATTATAGAAAGATGTTTGCAGAATGACCAGGATTGGGATCTCAACAGTCAAAAATATTCTGATCACTGGCTAGATCAACAATTATTACCCACAGGGGTAGTTACGAGTCAACACGTAGGCCAGACCAGGTAAGGGTGACAGCTTTCCTTCCCCAAGCAGATTAGTGAAGAAGGTGAATTTTTAGTAACGGTGATTACATGGTGCCATTAGGACACTTTTTAATTCCAGAGATTTATTGAATTAAAATTTCACTATTTACCATGGTGAAATTTGAACCCATGTCCCCAAAACACAAGTTCTGGATTACTTGCACATGGACATTGCCACTATTCCACCACCTCCTCTCAACATTCCAAAGGAAAAGGCACAAAGGAAAAGGATGTGGAATAGCTTTGTTAATGAACCAAGGTATCAGTGCAGTGAATAGTAATATGGTGCAATAGATTGTGATGTACTATCAATGTAGATGGAAATAAGAAATAGCAAAGGAAAGATATCATGGGTGGGAGTCTCTTAAAGGCCCCTGAAGAGTTGCCTCACTTTAGGACAAAGTATAAATAAGGAAATAATGGAGGAGTGGAAGAAGGGCACTACAATTGTTATGGGTGATTTTAATTTGCAAATTATCTGAACAAATCAGATGGGGAAGTCAAATTTGTCTTCATCAAGGATTGTTTCTTAAAACAGTACATTGCACATCCTACTTGTGAAAACTCTACTTTAGACCCAGTAATGGGTAATGAGGTAGGATCAATAAGAGGTTGTGAAGTTAGGGATCCTCTAGTGGGTAATGATCTCAACATGATAGAATTCCAAATTCATGTTGGAAGGAGAGCAACTTGGGTCTCAAACCAGAGTCTGCAACAAAAATAAGGGAATTGTAGTGGTATAAGGAGTTCTCGAAAGAGTACTGGGAAAACAGGCTAAAGGGAAGGTCTGCAGGTGAGCAATAGCAGACTTTTAAGAAGATAATTTGTAGCATGAAGTAAGAATATATTCCTGCCAAAATGAAGGACTTGATGAGAAGGGTGAACCATCTATGATGAACAAAGGCAGTCAAGGAGATTATCCAATCAAAAGCTAAGGCTTGCAAAGTGGTGAAAAATAATAGCAGCTCAATGGAATGGGAACTTTTGAGGAAACAGCATCAGATTTATAAATTAATGAAAAGGAAAAAAAATGATTACGAAAGTAAATTGGCAAGAAATGTCTAAACAAACAGTAGGAGCTTTTCCACATATATAAAACAAAATAGAGTAGCTAAATTTAGTGTGGCACACTTGGAGGATACAACTGGTAAATTGAACTGATAAATGGCAAACAATTTAAACAATATTTTTCACTGGCCTTCATAATGGGGGACACAAAAAAAATCCCAAAGATCACAGAGAAGCAAGACTTAATGGAAATGAAGATGTAGCAGTTTCTATCGGAAGGGATTTGACAAAGTAATGTGACTGAAGTAGACAAGTCACCAGGAGCTGATGGCTTCTACCCAAGCGTTTTAAAAGGATTATGAAATGTAAACTCATGTACTTTGGTAGGAAGAGTCAAAGGGCAGACTATTATTTAAATGAACAGAGATGCCAAAAAGTTCAATGCAGAAGGATTTGGGTATCCTTGTGTATGAAACACAAAAAGTTAACATGTATATGCAGCAAGAGATTAAGAAAGCAAATGGACACTTTTTTTATTGCTAGAGGATTGGAGTTTAAACACATGAAAGTCTTACCACAATTGTACAGGATGTTAGTATTTGCATCTGGAGTACAGTATAGAATTTTGGTCTGTGTATTTCAAAAATGATATACTGGCATGGGATGGAGTTCAAAAGAGGTTCAGCAGGTAGATTTCTGGAGTTAAGAGTTGATTTACCAAGAATAGTTCTTTATTCATTAGAGTTTAGAAGGATGAGGAATGATACAGTTGAAACATCCAAACATTTGAGCTGGCTTGACAGGGTGGATGTGGAGAAGATGTTCCCACTGATGGAGGAATCTCAGATTAGGAACAGAGTAATAGAATATGGAGACACTCATTTAAAACTGAGACACAAAGGAATTCCTTCTCCCAGAGAGTAGAGAATACCTGGAATGCTCTACCTCAGAGATCTATGAAGGCTAGATTACTGAAAGTATGGAAGGAGGAATTAGATACATTTTTGAAATATCGAGAATTTGAGGGCGAAAATGAGCTGGCATGAAAGAACAGTTGAGGTCTAAGGCAGATCAGTCAAGATTTTATAGAATGGTGGGATACGCATGAGGTGCTAAATGGCCTACTCTAGATCCTATTTCATATGCTTTATACTGTTCTCTCTGCCACCTCACACTCACTCTATCTCTGCTACAGTACTTACCTTCCACCAAAGCTCATGTTCAACCCCACTCTCAGTTCCATCTATAATCTCTTCCCTTAAGCTTTCTCACCAACTGCTCTGTCTGCCAACCTCCATACCACAACCCTGCACTGCCTCTTCACTCCTGTGGAATACTCTACCATCCTTTGCTCACTTGCGCCATGACTAACAGATGTGCCACTTGCTTTCATCTCTCTCAGTTCCTTCTTTTGCTTATTACAAGAGAGGATAGCCCAAAATAGGGCAGCAAGAGCCTAAATGGGTGAAGCCTATATTGCCTGATATTGGGATCCTCATCCCACATGTGGTGAGAACCTTGGTATCAAAGGCAAAAACCTGGACCCCTTCTGAAGGGATGCCAAAATATCCATGTCCCACAAGATGTATAAGTACCATTCTTCATTCCATTACAAATCTCACATTAATCCTGTTGTCAGTGTCTTTCACTGTATAGCATAGCACTTCAAACCTTAGGCTGTGATGTCTTCTCCCTCGTTTCTCTTGCAGGTATCATTAGAATCTCCACTACTGTCAGAATGAAGCCTCCCAGTTTCTCCAGAAGGCAATTCCTCAATCTAAGAATGAATGCTTCCTTACATCTCCAATAGCTCAGATGCTGGCACTTCAATTAGAATGTTAATCTCAGAAATTGTTGCCAAATTCTAGTGAGCCACCTCTGCAGATGGCCAAGGAAGAAACTCCCTAGGCCATTGGCATTCAGTGGACAGCCAGAGACCAGGTCCCTGCTCAGCCCCCAGGCAGGAGAGTGGTGTTGACAAAGAGGGACTTCACGTGAATGCACAGGCAAAAACAAGAATGGCAGACAGGTATGTGGGAGGCAATGGCCCCCATTGCCCAGAAGAGGAAGCAGCTCATGTGATCACCTGGCTATGTTGGCAGCTGCCGTGGAGAGTTGCTCACTCCTATAATTCTCTGGCCCAGGAAGTGAACCCATGCTGTTGGCATCACTTCATTGCAATCCATTCGACTGTGCCAACCTTTTATCTTCTACACTTTGATTTGATTTATTAATGTCACGTGTACAATTAAAAGTATTGTATTGTATAATATCCAGACAAATCATACTTGCTATAAATACATTGTGCTAATATAACAGAATGTACAATATAGTGTCATAGCCACAGAGAAGGTGCAGAGAAGGAAGAGAACATTGTTATTAATTCTGACAGACTTAAAATTGAGATTTAAGAGAATGGAGCAATTATAATATATGCAAGGAGATGATTTGTTAGGGACAGCTCGCAAAGTGTTGCCACACTCCGGCACTATCTTAAAGGGATGTAGAAGGGATAAGAGGAAAATTTACAGAAGGGGCAGAAAATTATATGAGGAATTGTTCCAAAGATGAGGCACCTCAGTTATGTTGATAGATTGGAGAGGCTGGAGCTGTTCTCCTTAGAGCAGATAGCATTGAGAAAAAATTTGACAGAGGTGTTCAAGATTAAATATTCCAATTGGCATAAGCATTGAGAACGAGAGAACTGATTTATGGTGATTGGCAGAAGAAAAACAACATAGTTATACATGAGGATAGATGGGCCCACTATCCCCACCCAACCCTATTCGACCCATGCCCCCATAGTTTTCAAGCTTTTAACTACCCAAAAATACTGTAGATGTGTTTCAAAAATAAGTGTTTTAATCCCTGAGTGCTGTAACTTTCAAGAATAGGTAAGCAGCACATTTCCTTAAAGGGTCTTAAAGCAGATAAATATTTATTACTTAACACCCAAACTGTGTTCACAACAGCAACCATTCACATAGACATGCATAGACACATGCACACAGACACACACAGAAATGTTGATTACAAAAGAGTTGGCATGGTCTTAGGTCTTAAAAGTCCAAATGTTCACTCTTGCTCTGACTTTCTTCAAAAATTCTCACTGGATTCCATTTTTGATCCAATGAGAAAATAAATGTTGGAGATTTATGAAGTTGGGTATTTTGATTAGATTAGATATCCTACAGTATGGAAACAGGCCCTTCAGCCCAAGAAGTCCATACTGACCCTCTGATGAGCAACCCACCCAGACCCCTTGCACCCTGACTAATGCACCTAACACTATGGAAAATTTAGCATGGCCAATTCACCTGGCCTGTACATCTTTGCATTGTGAGAGGAAACCCACACAGACACAGAGAGAATGTGCAAACTCCACACAGACAGTTGTCCAAGGTAGGGATTGAACCCAGGTCCCGTGAGACAGTAGTGCTAACCACTGAGCCACCATGCCACCCAATTCACTGTGGTTTACTGGTTATAATAGTCTCTACCGTCATTCCAAAGTACAGTCAAAGTGCAGTTGAACTCCTGATTTGGTTCCTCAAATCAATAGATAAAGGCTAGCCCCAATTTGCTGCCTCCTGGTGAATTTTAGAGCTGCACTTGTTTTCCTGTGGACCCAGAACTCTTCTTCTTTCTCTCCACCTGCTGTTCTCAGGAGTCTGTTCCATTACATGTCTCTGATCAGACCTGGTTTCTGCCATGTAACTGACATTTCTGCATTTCCATTGTTCTGAAAAATTGTCTCTGATAACCTGGCTAGTGTTTGGGTTTGGGTTTCACCCATTCACAAATCCTTGTGATAGTGTAGAGCTGCTTCACACCCACCCTTTGGAATTCAACTCCAAAACTGAGAAGTTTGGAAGTCCATTGTGAATTAATTAGTTTCTGTAATTATTAATCCAACAAGAGAAATGTGTTGTATTTAATGCCTTCTCAATGAAATGTTTCAAATGTTATTTGCACTCCCAAGACACATGGACATTCAATTTAATTTCTAGGGATTTGTGTCATCCTATGTTTGGTGTCAGAAAAAGAAAATGTCACCTTACCTTCACCTCCACTTAGTTTCTAAAGAAGCATGATCTTCACTTTGCTCTTTTAAATTATGTTTATTAAAAACTTTTTAAACTCTTTTACAAAAACAATGATGTATGAAAAAATACCAGAATACAAAAGTATAGAGGCAGTAAAACACTGTCATATCACAATACTCTTAATCATAAACCATTTAATATTCTACCAGAACAAAAGTATCTACTTAACTTAAACTACAATCAAATTAAATAAAAGTTAAATTAAGTTGCATTCAAGTTAAATTAAATTAAATGACATCACATTACTTTATTCTATTTCACTCACCGCACCTCCTCTGAAGCTGGGAGCACCAGTCATTGAACCCATATTTTCCCAGCTTACCCTTCCCAGGGCCCCAAGGGCCATCCAATTCGACTCCCACAGCTATACCACAGCCCTGGTTAATATTGCCGATGAGGCTACAGCTACATAATTTAGAAAAGGCCGCCACATCTTATGAAACTGCTCTGTTTTGTAAGGTATACAAATGGGGGAGATGGTCCATCACCACCTTGCTCCACCCCATAAAACCTGCAGAGTTTTCTGATGTCCAATTCACTAGAATGTTCTTCATTGCATAAGAATGTTACACAACCTCTCTCTGTGTTCCTCCACAGGGGGCAAGTTTGGCACCCCAGGAGAAGAAATACCAGAGCCACCTTGACTTCAATTCCAAAGATTTCCTTCAGCTCCCTTACTATGGCACTCCGGTATCTTCGGATCTTGTAACATGACCAAAAACAGGGAGTAAGAGGGCCCATATTAATTTTACATTTGGGACACCCTGGAGATGCTCCTCTCTTGAACTTAGCTAGCCTCTCTGGTGCCATATGAGCCCTGTGTAAAATCTTCAATTGCATGGCCTGCGCTTTGGTATATATTGAGATTTTCTTTACATTTTTCCATGTTTCCAATGAAATATCCTCTCCTAGTTCCCAATTCTAAGTACCACAGAGTCCCTCCATATCTCCTGAGGCACACACTCTTTCTGTAAATGATACAAAGTACGAACTGAAATAGTGCCCGTGCATGCGAGCACTCTTTTCCCTGCCTGATTTGTAAGGTGAACCAGGAGCGTGGTCCCCCTCTGTATATAATCCCTTATCTGAAAGTAGTGGAAGAGGTCCCTAATAGACAATCCATATTTCTGACTTAGTTGACTAAATGACATCATGACCGTCCCTTCAAATAAATATCCCAAACAAGAGATTCCATTATTCTCCGATGCCTTAAAGCCGGAGTCCATTGCCCCAAGTTTAAATCTTGGGACTCCCACCAATGGGGTAAACGGCAAGGTCTTAAGCCAATGGCTCTCGTCTTGCCTCATTATCCTCCAAGCTTTCACCATATCCAAAATTATTGGGCTTTTACACTGCTCGGTCACGGATTTCATCTTATCCATAAATAATATATTAACTAGGGGACATCTCAACTTCGAGGCTTCAACATCCAGCCAAATCAACCCCAAATCCCCCCATACCCAGTCACCCACATACGGTAACAGTGCGCTTATTTGATATGTCTTCAAGTCCGGAACGTCCACAACCTCCTCACTCTGCATGAGTTGAATTTAGTAAATTTAATTAGGGGATGCCTGCGACATCACATGGAGGACCCAAGCCAACCATTGAGCCCCCCGTAACACTCGCCTGATTAGCAACAACGGAAGCATTCTCATGGGGTACATCAGGCGAGGAAGAACATTCATTTTAAGCCGGGCTTTTCGGCCAAACCATGATCACGGTAATCCCTTCCACCACTGCAGATCCTGTTTTATCCTCTCCAGTGGTTGTGCATAGTTAGCTTTACACAGCTGGTGGAAGGCAGGGGTAATAAAAATTCCCAAATACAAAGACAAACTTTTGATGATCATCTAAACGGGAACTGCATTCCATCCTCAGATCAGGCACCTCCACTGATCCCCCCACCAGCTTCCGATTTTGTAACATTTTCCTGTATCCCGAAGAACTGCCAAATAAATGAATTTTTGTATCAATTGGGGGACGGATTTCACCAGATTGGCCAAAAACAAAAGGACACCATCAGCGTATAGGGTGATCTTATGCTCACCCATTCCCACCCTTGCGCCACTATTTCAGGGTCCCTCATGATAGCCTCCGCTAACAGCTCAATTGCCAAGGTAAACAACAGCAGTTCGAGAGGACATCCCTGTTGGCTACCTCTCCCAATACTAAAGTTATCCGACTTAGTACCATTTATAATGACTGCCGCCTTAGGATCATGATACAACACCACCACCCACCTGGTAAACGCTCCTCCCAGGCCAAAGTGATATAGAACGCCAAACAGGTACGGCCATTCTACCCAGTCAAATGCCTTTTCTGCATCTAGGGAAACCACCAAACCCAGGATCAGTCTTTGCTGGCCTACTTGCACTATGTCCTGCACCCCCCTGATATTGTTAGAAGAGCTACGGCCATTGATAAAACCCGTCTGATCTTTTTTTTAAAATTATCAGGCAATACCTTTTCCTACCTCAGGGCCACAAATTTGACAAAATTTTAAAGTCCACATTCCACAACAATATTGGTCTGCATGAAGCACATTCTTTGGGATCTTTCCCCTTCTTTAAAATGAGGGAGATATTAGCCTCCCTAAGAGAGGATGGGAGACAATCCTGAGTATATGAATGACTGCACATCCCCAAAAGTGGCTCCGCCAACACATTTATGAATCCTTTATAAAACTCAATCAAGAATCCATCTGGCCCTGGTGCTTTGCCACCCTGGAGATGCTTTATTGCTTTCTGCACTTCTTGTATCATCAGAGGTGCATTTAACAGGGAGGCCTGTTCCGTGGTTATGCCAGGGAAGTCCACGCTCTCAAAAAAGGACTGCATTCTCACTGCACCTGGCCTATCTCCAAATTCAAACAACCTTTGTTTAGCAAAGGAGACCTCCTTTTTTGCCACCTGTGTGTGCACTGAGCCAAGAGCAGCCCAGAGAGCCGTGACCTGCTGTAGCTTGACCACCGAAAGCCTATTATAATATGCTTCTTCAGCTACCTTCAGCCAGGCCTCCAGCATCCAGGCTCTCCCTTCTGCCTCTTTCTAGTCATTGATTATGAAATGGTCAGGCCTCATAAATATGCCTTAGTGATCTCCTGTTGGATTACTGGCCATATCCCAGTTGATATCTCAGAAGGCTCTGAACTTTCTTGTAATATGCCCAGCAGATTTGCTATCCTTTAACAGGAATGGGTCCCTGTGCCAGTGCCTTGCATCTATACCACCATCCTTAATGTTAACATCTAAATACGCTGGCGCATGGTCCAAATAATTATATTCCCAATTTTGCAAGCCAATATTCTGTCCAAACAGACTGACGGCATAACAAACATGTCAATTCGCTTGTGGCACTTGTGTGGGTTGGAATAGAAAGTAAAATCTCTTCCATTAAGGTGGAGATACCACCACACATCCACCAATCCCAACTCCTCACAAGTTCACTGTCTAGATTGCGCAGGTGTGCCCGCCGGGTCCCTTGGCATCCTGTCCACCTGGGATCCATTAGACAGTTAAAATCCCCTCCTGTGATCATACGACGCACCCCAAGATTTATTAATGTAGCAACTGCATCAATTAGAAATTTAAGAGGATGCGCTGGGTAACAATACACACTCGGGATGCCATACTCTTCTCCGTGTATTAGAACTTTAAGAATGATGAAACGTCAATGTCCAACCTTAATTTGCTCAGTTACCTGGAATGGGAGGTAGCTTCTTCCCAGTATCACCACTCCTCTACTTCTAGAGCAAAAGGAAGAGAAGAATACCCTATCACAACACCCCCACTGCAGTTTCAGATGTTTCTTATGAGATACATGCTTCTCCTGCAGCATTTTCTTCTTAGGGCTTGAAAGCACCTTCATTCTTTTAATGGGGGAATGGCTCCCTTTTACATTCCAGGTGCATTATCTAAACAGATCACTAGCCGTGGTCATCCAGGACAGCCGTGGTTTCCCAAGAGGAGGAAGCTTATCTGAGGTGCAGTGAGCATAAACAAATTAACTCTATAAAATCTAAAAACTACTCCTATGACAAATGCTATAACTAAAAACTAACCACTACATTTAACTGAAACAAATACTCAGGTAAATCCCAATTCACAAGACATCTCCCCGCTTGCCGATAGGGGGTGATCCTCCCAATCCTTACAACTATCCTGGCTCCTTCCAGCTGAGACCAAGCCCCAGTCCCAGGCAATCCACAGACAAATAGAACATGTTATTTATATTCCTGAGAATTAACAATGGTGCCACCCCCCTCGCCCCCCCCCCCCCACCACCCCCCACCCCCACACCTCTTGTCTATACACCTTAACCACAGATATAGCCAGCCTCAATCCAGAAAAGGACAGCAAAAAAAACCCAGATAATAACCAACCGATCGAAATGTTAAATAAATCAGGTTTTACACCAAAACCGTACAGAATCTATAAAACCAATAACCACAAAAACGGAGAGAATAAAAAGGGACAGAGAAAATAAAGAAAAACTATATCATTGAACATAATGATGCCCCTTCCCCCCTCCCCCCCAACCCCTACCAGAACCGAGTCCTTTATTTCAAGGTGTTCACAAAGTCCTTAGTGTTTTCTACCGAAATGAAATTATGGACGATCCCTCCGTGAGCGAAACACAACACCTCCAGGTACCTCAAGGAAGAGTGAATGCTTATGTCTTTTAATTTCCTCTTGACTACATCAAATGCCTTTCTCTTCTGAAGTGTGGCTCCAGAGAAGTCTTGAAAGAATGTTATTCTTGAGTCCTTGTATATTAAAGCCTGTGGATCTCTTCCCAGTCTTCTTGCTGTTTCAATCGCAAACTGTTTTTCTGCTGGGGTCACACTAGGACCGGGAGGGGGCGCAGACCCGACCCGAACCTGCACATTATGATCCAGTGGGCCCACTCCACACTCACTCAGCTTGACTCTACCTCCAGCCCCAGGAACTTCAGGAACCACTTCTCCAGGAATCCACTGAGATCCTCGCCTTCCTCGCGCTCCAGGAGACCCACGAGGCCGTACGTTTTTATCTTCTACTTTTATTTTCAAGGCGTGAACTTGTTCCTGAAGGACCCGAACCTGGTCTTCCAGCATCTGGATTCATCCTCCCGAGCCGTCCGTCGTGGTCTCCGATGCTGCGGTCCTCTGCTCAACCGCTTCCACCTATCGGTCCAGTGTTTGGATCTCCTGCTCATGCTTCTTCAGCATGGAAGATATCGGCTCCAGCACTGCCTCAACTTTTTCTCAGAGTTTAGAAAACTCCGAGAGCAAATGCTGCTGCCCTGTTGAATCCAAAGGGGCCGCCACGGGAGTTTGAACAATGGCTGCTGGAACCCCAAACATAGTAGGGGAATGCCCTGCCTGCTGTACTCCTTTTGCTCCCTTTTCCTTTATTCACCTTCATCCTGATCTTAGAGCTTTCAAATCACTGTTTTAAAAGCTCTAGATATTCAGCAACTCTATATTATCAATTTTCTCCTAGGGGTGGTTAACGGGGTGGGGGTGTGGGAAGAGTAAAGGTCCACCTTGCCCAGGGTATGGCACAGAGCTCAGCAGAGCAGACCACTGAGACCACCGCCATCTTGGATCTCCTTACTTCATTTTGCTTTTAAAAGTGGTGTTTATTTTAAATTTATACTACATAAATCCTTGAGTCTGATTGCATGAGTGTGACAACATGAAAATAGCTTTTTTTATATACAGCCAAAGGCTATGGCACTTAATGTACTACCTGAAAGTGTAATACACGCAGATTTAATCATAGCTTTCAAAAGACAATTGGCTAAGCATCTGAAGAGGAAAATATGTAGGATTAATATGCAATCGTGGTAGTGAGATTAACTAAATTGCACTTTTGGAAGGCCAGCACAGAGTTGATGGGCTGGATGTCCTCATTCAGTGCAATACTATTCTATAATGATATGATTCTAAATCATTGATGCTGAAAAAATCTTGTGAACTGGAAGAAATAATTCATTTGGATTGATATTCCTCTCCCAAAGCTGTGCCAGCAGCAATTAACACTGAAGCCCACAAGTACCCACAGGACCCAAGAACTAGATCCTCATTGTCGTCTGGGATTGATTTGAAATCAGCTGGTGTGCACCAGGGATGTATTGCTCAACATAACTATAAACTCAAAGTCGTTAGGCACCGCTGGTGCAGTAGAGATATTCAGAAGGGATGGCACAAAGGAAGCCACTGGAAGCAGCTATTCGGTTTTACAAGCTTTCCAGTGCTTAAAATTGGTGATAGTAAAAATGTCAAATACAGACGCATTTTCCAAAGTGCTGAGCTTAATGTAAGGCAGTCAAAGATTTTAATTATCAGTTCTATGATCTTTTTCCTTTCATTCCAATATGTTTGTTACTTCAACAAAGAACAGTGAACAGCAAACATGAGTTCTACCGATATTTGTCTTGAAGAGTGTAGTAAAGAACAGCATTCTAGCAAAGAACAGTACACACACCGGAACAGATACTTTCATACATTTGCTTAAATAAAGGTGGTTTGACATTATAATGAAACTCATTACTGTTTTTCACTTTTCAAATGCAGCAAATGGTGACTCTGTAGAATTTGCTGCCACAGAAAACAGTTGAGGTTAAAATATTGTATGATTTCAGAAGGATTGGATATAACTCCTGGGGCTAAAGGAATCAAACGAAATGGAGGAAAAGTGAGACCAGGCTATTGAGTTGGATAAGGAGCCATGATCATAATAAATGACAGAACAGTCTCAGATGGTCAAATGGCCTACTCCTGCTGCTATTTTCTACGTTTCTCTGATAGGAAATCTAGGACCAAAAATGAGGGAGTTGGAATGGGAGCAGAATGATAGTTTCACCAAGAGGAAGTTTCTTTTTAATTAAAGACATACTGAATTGATTGATAATTTAAATAATTTGATTTTTGTTTAGAGAGATATATATCTGAAAGTTAATTTGTAGGAGCAAGAATTTCTGTGAGTAGTAATGTCTCAGGAAACAAAACGTCTTAAATTAAAGCCGGGAATAGATGTGTTGCACCTCTGAGGGCATCTTACAATCCCTGCTCCCCCTTTATGTCTGTGACCTGTTCCTCCTCTCTCAATTTCTCCTCCCATTGCTCACTTATGACGGCAATAGGTAGCAATAATATAGGAAATAGATTAAGAAAACACCAGAAACATTCAAAAAGCCTGGCACAATTTGTACAGCAAGAGATAAGATTAATGGGCAGAAGTTTCTGAGTACATTGGAGAAAAGGTTTGAGGAAGGAAAGTTGCCAAAATTATAGGAGCATGTTTCAGAAGGAGGACATCTTTATGTCACTTTTTCACACTTGCCAGCAGCATCAAGAGTGGAAATTCAACCATGCAGTCAATTGAGCCACTTCCTGTTTCCACCAACATTTTGCTTACAGCCGTATGAGGTGTCCAGCAAGTGAACTTTGGCAGTCACCCAGGGGGCTCTGGTAGTGTCGTCCCATTCCCACCTCAGATGAAGCAAAACGCTCAGAGACACAGTATAGTTTTACCTCGTTCATCTTTATTCTAGGCCCTGGAGGGAGAGAGAACGATCGCCTATGTGCACAGAGACAGGAGTTCTCAGTCTTCTCTTGAACAGCAGTTTCTTAATGAATTATATAGTCATTTTGCAGGGAGGAGCATCCAGATAAGGCAACATACATATTGATTGTGTGACCGTTACAATCAACGAGTGTTAATAGGAGAAAGTAAGCCTTCTGCTGTTATACAATGAATGTTCTTAACCTTGTTAACTGGTTTCATATAATGGACACTTTTCCCCTTGTTAACTGACCTTACATACTGAATTCTTCCAATATTGTTAAATGGCTCTACATAATTGATGTTTTTCCACCTTACTAACCCATTACCCTTGCCTCCAACACCCCATCGTTAATTGCAAGTTCTTATCTGATCTGAGTCATGCTCAGCTGAACTTCTTGTTTCACAAAACTCAAAACTTAAATTTTTCCTTATCTGCTTATACCCTATACACATTCTCAGTAGGGTGGCCTCCTTCCTGGGCACTCCATGGCCCACTGAGAATGACCTTGTGACAATGCCTCATGGCATGAAGTGTTCTCAATGATCCAGGAACAATTCTTGTCAATTCTCAAAAACTAGCCAACTTTACTCACCTCCCTCTAATTCTGCCTAACATTTAATACCCTCTCCCTTGACCTGCAGCTTCCGCAATAGCTCCCCAAGGCAGCAGTGCTACTGAGCAGCAAGACTTATAATTGGGCCATTTTCTTCTTTGACCAATATCCTCAAGTGGATGATAGCTCTGGCAGGAGCCTTTTATTTGGCTACCAACTGGCAATATGCTGCTCCACATCTAGTTGCCCACAGCAGCAAGGTCACTCCTGCTTTCAACTGTAGGAGCAGATGTTCCAGTTTAGAAATACAGCACTGCTGAATGATTTAGATCAATGATTTAGTTTCTTCATCAGAACTGATACAGGAAACCATCGCTGGAAAAGATAGTACTGCTGCAAGTTGTTAACATTGAAATAAAAATTTCATAATTGCAATAGCTTGCTCAGGAATGGTCCTCATGAAGAATTAGTCTATTTAAAAAAAACATTTTGGGGCTATATTAATATTTCGTGTCAAGGGATCATAAACTAAGATTTATGGAGATAATCCCAAACCTCTAGGTGTCAACCATTCTTAATAACGGGCCCCTCAAGAGCACTAGATGCATGAAGCAATAGAATATTGGTTCAGACTCATGGGACATGAGGGCAGGACTGAACATTGTGCTAAGAGTTAAATTAGTGAAGATTCTGCTGTTTAAGTCACTTTCTGATTAAAGGGTTTCAAGTTTCAAGTCCACTTCTGCCAAAGGACCTTCTTTTCCATCCGCTCTGCAAAAACAATTATTTGAATGGGAGAGTTGCAATCTGCAGCATTACAATAATTGAAACTTTGATATGATTATTAACAAACCTATCTCTTTCAACCCAGCCCTCCTCCCACGTCAATTCAACTGTCTGAATCTTTGTTCTAACATTCTGAGAGTCTATTCAACCAAGTTTCTGGCACCTTTGCCTCACTTCATTGCATTACAACTAAGGGGGCCATGAACAAAAATTGGTCATAATATTCCAGTCTGACTGTCCATTAAATAACTGTGGTACTATGGATCACAGTAAAATGAAGACCAATTTCTGCTACCAGGAAAACTGAGAGTTGACATCTAATTATATGCATTCAGTTGTAGACCAGCTGCATACTGATGAAATGGATCATGATTCTGTCCAGGAATTGTGTGTGATTGAGGGAAGAGGCTTGTCAGGCTACTTTTATGTCAGCAATGCCCTACACTGTGGGGATACCTGCCATGCAGTAAAAATGTAGGGTTCTGTCA
This sequence comes from Chiloscyllium punctatum, assembly GCF_047496795.1. Lineage (NCBI taxonomy): Eukaryota > Metazoa > Chordata > Chondrichthyes > Orectolobiformes > Hemiscylliidae > Chiloscyllium > Chiloscyllium punctatum. The sequence goes on from NC_092740.1 coordinate 68,341,406, forward strand.
TGCTGAAAGCTGTTTTCCATTGGGAAAGTAATTAAGGAGTTAGCCCTAGCAAACATGGCATCTGTTGCATGATTGATGCACTAGTGCATGGTTTCTTGAGAAAATTTGGCAGATATCCCCAGCTATTACTCAAATGTTACATAGATATTCAACAGCGTAGTCACCTTCACAAGCACTGTCAGAGCTGTCCTAGAACACATTTGAAAGTGTGGCAAAAAGGGACTGCATTTTTCTATGGCTGTCTCTGCAGTGAAGAGTTAGTGACAAAAGCAGATCTCCCCAGGCATAGCTAGGTAAGTAAGATTTGGCCTGTAGACACAGACGATTACATAAGGTCAGATGGGCAATCTGTCTCAGATATAAATGCACTTTCTACTCGTCCTTCATCAGATCATTTTCTTCCTCTTCAGAAATAGGGGAAGAACTATATCTAACAGGATGGCAATTTTCAGGTTTGTAGGTTTGTCAACATATATTACAGCTAGCAACAAATTGATAGAAAATTGAAGACAAAACAAATTGTGAATGAACAATGAAACTCCCATTGAAGACTCATTCGTAAAAGTAGATGAAGGTATCTGCAACATAGACACCATGTTAATTTGGAGCTCTTTTACTTCAGCTCATCCACAATGAAACCTTCAGTTTCGCTGGAAGCAGTAATTCATTTTTTAGACCAGAATAAGGTCACAAGAAGAGCACCTTCAATTATTCCAGCATTATGTATGAAGTAATCATACGGAAAGTCTGACTTCTTCCTACATCTCTCTCTCACACACACACATATATTTTTACTTCTCATTTTATACTTGTTTGCTTTTCAGTGCTTCTTTTCTTGTTTTCATTATCCCTTTTTTAAATAATTTGTCTTCAAAAGACTTCATGAACACAAATTTACAGCTGTAATAAAACCTGTTGTTTATTAAATTGCACTTATCAGTATTTGCCTATCTCTCAAACTGCCATGAAACATTTTTTTTCCTCTTACTATAAGGTTGCTTAGGGATTGGTTGCTTATTACCAATGGTTTTCAATGACCCCCCCGTCCACAATTCTACTACGTGTACCCACGGGGGGGGGGGGGGGGGGGGGGGGCAGAAACAGCTACTAGTTTCCAATCTTGTTTGAGAAGAAAGGTTAATAAAAGAGCAGTGGTCTCCTTAACAATGTTCTGAATATATAACTTCAATTTTTGTAAGTAAAACTACCTTGAGGGTAGGAGGAAATTGTTATTAGAACGGCCAAAGATAGAAGATGTTTTTCTCATTTGTTTTTGTAATTCAAAATGTCCTCTGAGCTTCAAATATTATGATGAAATGTGCATTGTCAACCTTCCCTTCTAATAAACAGTCACATTTTCATCATCCTTATTAACAGACCTGAGGTCGTGAGGAAAGCATGTTCCAGTCTTTTAGTCCTTCTCTGAGCACTGCCTGTCCACTCCTGCTTCAGACAAGATCTTCACTGTGTCCTGACCTGCTCCTGTCACATTTGATGATCGAGTTTAGCTTAAAATTTGGCAGATGAATGTTCTAGTTGTTTAAAGTATATCAGGTTTATGACATAGATGTAAAGGGCTAGACTTGCCTTTGTAATTGGGCCCAGTGGGTCACTATTTGCGCCCAGTCTATGCTGGTTGTGATTGAGGTGGGACAAGCAGGTTAGTTAAGTCATTCACCTCACCTGCTTGAATGTAGCCTGTGGCTAAAGGCTCCGACACTGGTCCCTTTATTCTTCACAATATTAGCTCCATCAGTGGCTGAACAGCATTTTACAAATACCTGGTGGCAGATTGGCCTACTCTTCACAGAGGAAGGATGTCCCCTGTGGAAAATGAAACATGAGGCCAGTGGGAGATTGGTAGGCAGGACTTATGCATGGGGGACACAGAGAGCGGCTGTAGTTCTGTGGCAGGGTTTGCATTATGCCCTCAGTAGGGAGTAGAAGCAAGTGGTCAGAAATGTTAGTCCCCAGCATGAGGCACAAGGACCAGACAATGATGCCACAAAATGTTCACTGACCTCACACAGGTTGTCAAGATCAGTCACAACTCCTACTTACCACACAACAAACCTTTTATATTTCTCATTGTCACATTAATCAATCAGCAGAAACTCCTTGACACATAAAATGCACAGCTAATGTTCAAAGGATTCATTTAACCCTCACAGATCTACCACTGCTACCTCAGACCCACTTCTCGCTGCCCCCAAAATCCTCTAGCCAATCATCCAAGGCAGACACAGCACCCAAGTACAGTCCTACATAATCACATGCATATTTTCTTGCAGGTTATGTTGGTACACAATCAGAGGAAACAAAATGATTGGAGAATGTGTCAGGGAGGGAGGGGGAATGAGGACCAGTGCCCCTCTAAGGCACAGTGCGGGAGATGGCTCTCACTTTCATAGGACCAGGAGTATTGAAACCTATTTCATCCTGACTGAGGATGAAAGCATTTTCCTGGCTACTGCCCCTTCTCTACATTCACCCTTAGCATGCTGACACTTTGACCATTGTCCCCATGATTCTCATTCCACTTTTCCCATACCCTTTCCCTTCCCCAGAACAGTATGCTGCAACCCAATGAGGAAAAAAGGGAGCAAGAGAACAGCATTATGAAGAGGCTCTGTCATTTGAAACGTCCGTCACAAATACCGTCACAAACACTGTAACTATCTGGGGTAAATAATGAGTGGTGAATTATCCAGTCTCAAGTGCACTGCAGCGGGCCAGGAGTAAAGAATTCTCCATTCATCAGTTCACTGGAGCATAGGTTTAAAGACAAGTTCTACCACCCAGAATGTGATGAGAGCCCCAATTTGGCAACATACAAGGGAATGCTGAATAGGCATGCAAACAGAGATGCTGGGTGCATTGACTAACCTGCTTGGTAGCCTCCTGTGATCAGTGCAGCTTCACACATGGTTTACTTTCTTGCTGATCTCTGTTCTGTTTTCCCGCTGCATTGCTGCAGTGTCAGTGCCACCCCCAGAGAGACCGCCTAATCTTCAATGGGAGAGACCGCCTAATCTACTGCCCTTCCAATCCCATCAACTGGCGACTAAATCAAGACACTCATTACACCACCTCTAAAACCATTGCACAATAATTTAAAATGTTTGCAATTTCAGAAAATTGAAAATGATCTAATCTGACAGTGGATAGTTGGCCCTTTAAGGAATGCTGGGGCCCATCTGTTGTTTGTTGAGTCCAAATATGATTTTGTGGCATTGCATTGGCTGGTTGGGCTATTTTACATCAGGAAAGTATACTTGCATTCCCTTCCCATTAACATTGCAGGCATAATTATATTGTCTTGGAGGTCATAGAATCGATCTACAACACAGAAAAAAAAACCATCTCATCAAAAACAGTCATCTAACTATTCTAATCCCATTTTCCAACACCTGGTCCATAACCTTGTCTGCCTTGGTATCACATGTGCACATCGAAATACTTGTTTAATATTATGAAGGTTTCTGCCTCTCTCACCCTTACAGGGAGTGAGTTGCAGATTGCCACCAGGCTCTGGGTGAAAAAGCCTTTCCTTACCTTTACTCTAAACATCATGCCCATTATCTTAAATCAATGCCTGCTGGTCATTCATCCCTCTACCATGTGAAAAGTTTCATGCTGACTACCTTATGTATACCCCTTATAATCTTAAAAATCACACAACACCAGGTTATAGTCCAACAGGTTTAATTGGAAGCGTACTAGCTTTCGGAGCGACGCTCCTTCACCTAATCACCTGATGAAGGAGCGTTGCTCTGAAAGCTAGTGTGCTTCCAATTAAACCTGTTGGACTATAACCTGGTATTGTGTGATTTTTAACTTTGTACACCCCAGTCCAACACCAGCATCTCCAAATCCTTATAATCTTATAATTCTCTAAATCTCCTCTGTTCCAGGAAAAATAACTCACGTCTGTCTAATCTTTTTTCCTAACTGGAGCTCTCCAGGCCAGGCAACATTCTGATAAATTTCCTCTGCACCATCACCAGTGATATCACATCCCTCCTCGAATGTGGATTCCAGAACTGCATGCAATACTCTAGCTGTGGCTGAACCAACATTTTATACAGTTCAAGCATAATCTCCCTTCGCTTAAACTCTATGCCTCAACTAATAAAGACAGGTATACCATGTGCCCTCTTAACCAACTTAACCAACTTGCTATGATACCTTAAGGGGTCAGTGTGCATGCACACCAGGAGCTCTCTGATCCTCAGTGCTTCTCAGGGTCGTACTGTTTATCTTGTATGTCCATGTCGTGTTGTCATACCCAGACGCATCACTTCACATTTATCCAGATTGAATTCCATCTGCCACTGAACAGTCTATTTGACCAGCCAATCTATATCCTCTTGTCGTCTAAGGCAATCTTCCTCACTATTTATCACCCACCAGTTTTGGTGTCATCTGCGAACTCACTGGTCTTTCCATCTGTAACATCATACAAATATGATTGGCAGTCTATGTGTCCCAGCAGTATGCCATTAGTTACTGGTGACATAATGATTAAAAAATTCACAAACAAAGAATGGAACTGAGGAACTGAATTTTACCAAAAGTCAGCTTAGCGTCAATTTCAAGGAGTTGCATGGAGGTTTTCTCTCTGTGGGCCCTCGTAAGTTACTTCATGCTATTCTCTGCTGCTCACCTCCTTCAGTATGCACTGTTGTCATGCTATCTTGCACTCAGCAGTGGCAAAATGCTTGCCAGTACCAGAACCTTCTAGTTTAGGCACTGTGGATGCTGTATTTAAAGCCCAGCTGTGTGCTCTGTCAAACATTGCCAGCATGGTCTGAAGTAGCCACTCAGCTCAGTACACTGTCCATAGTCAGAAGAATGTGCAGCAATGTCACCATCATCTATCTTTTATGTAACTGTGCCACTGAACACATCGCCTATCAATGCTGAAGTCTACCACCATCAATTGCATTGAGGATTTTCCCTCATTGGCTCTCCACTTCCCCACAGACAACTTAGACTTTCTACCTTCTGCACTTTCTAGTCACTAATTCCAAACACATCACTGTTTTTCACAACTGATGAAGGACCAGTCCTCTGACTGACCATAGGCCCCTTTTGATGTAAGAGCATAAGAACATAAGAAATAGGTGCAGACGTAGCCACTTGGCTTGTCGAATTTGCTCCACCATTCAATAAAATCATGACTGATCTTTTCATGGACTTAGCTGCACTTACCTGTCTGCTCTCCACAACCCTTAATTCCTTTACTGTTCAAAAGCCTTTGTTTTAAAAACATGCATGAGGTAGCGTCAACTGTTTCATAGCGCAGGGTATTCTATAGATTGACAACTCTTTGGCTGAAGAAGTTCCTCCTGAACTCAGTCTTAAATCTACTCCTCCTTATTTTGAGGCTATTCTCCCTAGTTCTAGTTTCACCCACCAGTGGAAACAACCTCCCACTTCTATCTTATCCATTCCCATCATAATTTTATATATTTCGAGAAGACCCCATCTCACTCTTCAAAATTCCAATTGCTGCCAAGTTGCCTTGCTCTGTCTGCACCAAAAGGCAAGGCAAGGTAGAGGCTGTGAACATCTAAAAAAGTGCAAAGTGAGAGCTTAGAAAGAAAGCTAAAACCCTGAGATACAATCTGCTCCCATGCATGAGATAGGTGTCTGCTGCTGCATGTCAAGCAGCCTGGCTGGCAGCAGTACTGAAACGTAAGATGTTTGTGAACTCCAAAGTGTAATATCAAACTGTAGTGAATCTCAAATGTACCCTGCTGATATGGTGAGGCTGGTTTATTGCTGATGCACCTCTGCTGGCGGACAGTGCATGCCATGATTGTCCACCCAGTGTACCCTCAGAGGTTGTGGAATGGTGGTCAAGATTGATACCTGCAGCAGAAGCCAGGGAGTTGCTGCCATCAGTTACCCACTCAGACTTTCATGTCAAGAATTGTTGCCCGTCTAGTTTCTCTTCACTGCCTGGGAAAATAGCAAACTTAATATAAATGAATGAGATTAGATGAAAATAAAATGTACATAGATAGACTTCTCACCATTCACTAGCGAAATTCTTGTCTCACCATAAAACCTTAGCTGGAGAATTGGATTTTTTCTCAACTTCAAAGATTTCATTTTCCATTCTCACAATATTTCACCAATTGACTGCCATTGCCCATGTTGTTCTACTGCCCAAAGAATATACAACTGCTTGAATAAAATATAAATTACAATTTCAAAATGATGTGAGGTGCAACATAGGAAAACATGACAAATATAACAAGTACTGTTCAGCCAATTTTCTAACTTTATACTTGTAGCAAGGAGGCTCACTAGCCAGGAGATTGTACTGAAAATTACATGCAGATTCCCTAATGTTTTCTATCTATTATGGAGGTAATGGCTTGGGGAGTGCTCCCACAGTTTTCCATCTACACTTCACAAGGCTCCATATCAACAACATGTATTTGTAAAACTAAATCTCAACAGATCACAGTCTTGCTGTGAATGAAGATACCCCTTCAGGCCACTTCATCTCATTCTTTCATAAAGTGATTTCCAACATTTGTCCATTACAGCACTTAGTTGTTTTGTAACAAAGTCCAGTGTCTTGGTTTGAATTAATTCTACAGGTAACCACCTCCAGGAATTGATTAATATTTCTGTAACAAAATACTTCCAGCCGTCTGTGCTAGATTCTTTCTTCATAAGTTTGAGGTATGTACTCCACTCCTGCTGTTTTGATACATCTAAAAGTATTGTTTCAGGTTTAGTTTTTGTATCTCAGTAAGTATTCTATGTATATCTTCTCTGGCATATTTCTTTTCAATAATATAAAACACAAACTGATCTAACATTTTGCCATTAATTTTTCTTTTGTCTAATGAAGTTGAGAGGGTGGGGTGGTTTTACAGGAATTTGAATATCCACTGCTCTCCTTACAATTAGCATTGCCAGTTTTCTCTCTATTTAATAATGGACAATGGACAGGCTCTCACAGGTACATAATTTTCTTTTCATGCCTGCCACGTTCTAATTTATATCATCAATATTCTTTACTCCAGCAACTTGTAATTATATCATACATTGGATGTCGTAAAACTTCCAAGGAGATTTCACAGGAGTGTTGTCAAACTTAATTTGATACCCAACTACATAATGAGGTATTAGACCAGAGGAACAAGAGATTTGTCAAATAGATAGGTTTTATTAAGTGTTTTAAAGAAGAGAGCTGTTGAAAGACAGAAAGGTTTAAGAAGGAGAGCTGCCCTTCAGTGTTACAATTTTAATCAGTTGTGCAATAAATGTAAGTAACTATACTCTTCATGAAGCAGCTCAAGTGAATATATATTTTGCGTAGAACCATAAAATCATAAAGAACAGGCCATTTGGCTCATCATGCCTGTGTCAGCTCTTTGAAAGAGCTAATCTATCCCTCTCTCTCCCCTATTCTTACATAGTAATTTGTTTGCTCTTCAGTATTTATTCAATTTTCTACTGGATATGACCGAACTTTCTTCCTTGTCTTTCCAGCAATTGATTCCAGATAATAGCAACTCATCATGTACACTAGTACCTATATAGTTTCAAACTGTTCACGTGACTTACTTTTAAACTTTGCTTTTGTCAACCATGTAATTCTCGAGGCAGTGAATTAGTGGCACGTCCACGATTAAATTTAGCATCCGTTGCATCCAGCAGCTAGGCTGCCCTTCTTCCCGGAAGCGAACGTTTCTAGGAATTCAGATTCATCAACTATAGGTTTTAATACATCCTCTGCTTTCCTGGGGTGGGGTGGGCAAAGGTGAGAAAGCTGGGAAAATACAACAAGAATGAAAACAAATCAGAAACTCAATGTCAAGAAAATTGTATTTAAGCTTGAAGTGGCAACTTCTGAATCTCACTGTTCAGCATGACTACCTCATTTTCTTGCCTTTACATCTCAGTAATCCCCATTTCTATGTGAATTCCTATTCTCCTCTCCTTCCCCAAGAACCTAGGAAGTGCAAATTCTCAATCTGTAAATCAGAGTGGGTGCTGATGGCTGCAGCTGTCAATTGCTTGTCCCAGTCTTCGCCTGACTCTGTCTTCACTACAATATGCCATCATGCTCCTTGGCCACCATCCTCCTTGAGCATTTGTCCATACAAGGCAGCAGCCGAAAACAATCAGCCTCACCATGTCACCTTTCCTATTATTTGATCAATTTCCACACTTCTTCAGCCCTTCAATACTTCCTTTTGGAAACCAGGGATACCTAGGACTTAAAGAATGTGAGGACTGCAGATGCCGGAGACCAGAGTTGAAAGGTGCAGCAGGCCAGGCAGCATCTGAGGAGCAGGAGAATCGACGTTTCGGGCATAAACCCTGCTTCAGGAATGAGGCTGGTGTGAAAAGCGGGCTGAGATAAAAGGTGCGGAGGGGGGAGAATTTGGGGGAGGGGCACTGGGAATATGATAGGTGGAAGGAGGTGAGGATGAGGGTGATAGGCCGGAGAGGGGGTGGGGGCGGAGAGGTCGGGAAGAAGATTGCAGGTCAAGTGGGTGGTGCTGAATCCAGGGGTTGGGACTGAGATAAGGTGGGGGGAGGGGAAATGAGGAAGCTGGAGAAATTGACATTCATCCCGTGTGGTTGGAGGGTTCCTAGGCGGAAGATGAGGCGTTCTTCCTCCAGGCATCGTCCTTGGCTTCCTCCATCACCAGACCCTGGCCACACGCCGCCTGGAGGCAGAGCGCCTCATCTTCCGCCTAGGAACCCTCCAACCACACTTTTCATACCTAGGACTTGTATGATTCTGCGAGGTCACATTATAGGCAGAGCCACACATGCAACTCATGCACCTAAACAGCATGCAGCTTATGGCTCTTGACGTTTATTCCGTCTGTGTTTTCTTGGAGGCTGCCAGCCCCCATGGTTTACATTATTTGTCAGTGCTGAGGGAAAGGCAGACAGGTTTTTTCAGAGTAGGACTTGTGTCATGATTGGAAGGAGGCAGGCTCACACAGACTGTGGAGACATTGGTTTTGCTTTCAGTTGTTTTTTTATTAGTTAGCTGCTGGAGCAGATAGCTGGAGTTGGCTCTGCTGCAAGATTGAAGACTTATTCAGAGAGATTTCCTGTTAGGAATCAGATTGGTTTTGTCAGTGTTTCTGGACTGGAGATGAACAGCACATGAGAACAATAACGGTTTTGCTGCATTGCATTTTGTCGAAGGGTGTGGTTATGGGATGCTGCCTATATTGATAAAGTTGATGACTAGTGATTAAATCATACATTGTCTTGTTAAGTATGTCAATAAAGTGATATTATACATCTTTTATTTTATTGCATTTTAATTGCATTGTAGAAATCAAGTGTGTTTTGATTAAAACTTAGTGGTGGATCAATCGAATCATATTTGAAACACAGAGCCTTAGACTGCCTTTAAAATAAAATAAGAGTTAGAATCTATGCTATCTCCATAGTACATTTTGGGGAGGCTGGTCTGTTGTCTAACACATACATTAATGTCACAACTACAGCATGTTCCAGCAGTTTACAAGGTAAACATACTGTATGTGTTTTTTAAAAAAGCCATGTGTAAAAGTTAAAGAGGAACAGTCCTTCATATGCTAAAAAGAGACGATAATCAGTCATGTGATACCACCAGAGTCAGTTAAGGTGCTCGTCCAATTCTAACCCAGGGACTTGACCCTAGTTAGTCAAACACTTGGTGCTACTAGAGTCTGAGGATCTGTGTCCTTGCATTTGGGAATTTTACTAAAGCCAGTCCTGTAGGCCAGGTGCTATCAGACCAGGAAGATCAGTCAGGGTGATGTGGAGGGTGTTTTTGCTCATTCGTGAGATGTGAGTGATGCTGGCTAAGCTGACATTTATGGAACATGCCCAATTGCTCTTGTGAAGGTGGTGATGAGCTGCCTTCTTGAACTACTGCAGTCTCTTTGATGTAGACACACCAGTTATGCTGTTAAGGAGGGACTTTCAGGATTTTGACCCAGCCACTCTGAAGGAACAGCGATATATTTCCTAGTGACACTGGCACATGGTACAGGGAGTAATCCCAAGATTGTTAACCTAGAGGTCCAGCTTTTCAGCTTGCTACCTAACTCCCTGCATTCCCTTTGCATGACCTTGTCACTCTTCCTACCTAGCTTATTGTGTACAACAATCTCCGGTTACTCACCCCTCATTTTGAAAATGTCCCATAACTGCTCAGAGAGATCCTTGATCATGGTATCAGGTGGGCAACACACTATACTGATTGTCTTTTGCAGCCACAGAAATATCTACCAATGCCCCTGATTATAGCTTCCCATTTCACTACTGCTATTCTGCACTTTGGGCCTTTCTATTCTTCGATAACTTTCTTCACTGTCAACTATACCACCAATTTTGGTGTCATCTGCAAACTTACTAACCACGCTTCCTGTATTCTCATCCAAATCATTTACGTAAATGAACAAGAACAATGGACCCAGACAGATCCCTATGGAACACTGCTGGTTACAGGCCTCCAGTCCAAAAAACAATCCTCCAATCCTATCCTCTGTATCCTACCATCAAGCCAAATTTGTATTCAATTGGCAAACTCGCCCTGAATCCCATGTGATCTAACTTTTCTAACCAGTCTATCATGCAGAAACCTTGTTAAAGGCCTTGCTAAGGCCATACAGACAATGTCTACAGCTCTGCTCTCACCTACCTTCTTGGTCACATCCTCAAAAAACTCAGTGAATTTGAGAGACACGATTTCCCATGCATAGAGTCATGCTGACTGATGACTGACCTTGAACCATCTTCCTATGTATAAGATATAGCACTAACCAACCTGGAGATTTCCCCCATTCAGATTAGATTAGACTAGATTCCCTACAGTGTGGAAACAGGCCCTTCGGCCCAATCTTTCCACACCAATCCTTTGAAGAGTAAGTCACCCAGACCCATTTCCCACTGACTAATGCACCTAACACTATGGGCAATTTAGCATGGCCAATTCACTTGACCTGCACATCTTTGGATTGTGGGAGGAAATCAGAGCACCCGGAAAAAACCCACACAGACACGGGGAGAATGTGCAAACTCCACACAGACAGTCGCCCGAGGCTGGAATCGAACCTGGGACCATGAGGCAGCAGTGCTAACCACTGAGCCACCGTGCTGCCCTTTTAAAATTATAGCAGCTATAATGGGATTCAAACCCAGTCTCCAGAATGTTAGCTGAGTTTCTGAATTAATAAGTCTAGCAATAATACCACTCAGCCATTGCTTCCCCTAACTTTAGTTTTACTAGGACTCCTTGATGCTACATAGTTAAATGTAGTCTTGACATCAAGGGCAGTCATTCTCACCTCACCTTCAGCTTTTGCCTATGTTTGATCCAAGGCTGTACTGAGCTCAGGAGTTGAGTGGCTCTGATGAAACCCACACTGGGTGTCACTGAGCAGGTTATTGCTGAGCAGGTGCTGCTTGATAGCACTGTTGATTATATCTTCTATCACTTTACTGATGATTGAGAGTAAATGGGTGAGTCAGTGATTGGCTGGATAGGATTTATGCTGCTTTTTGTTTACAGGACATAATTGGGTAATACTCCCCATTGTCTGGTAGATGCCAGTGTTGTAGCTGTTCTGGAACAGCTTGGCTCAGAGAGAGACAAATTCCAAGAATGACGAACAAAGAACAGTACAGCTCAAGATCAAGCCCTTCTGCCCACCAAGCCAGTGCTGACACATGAATCTTTCTAAACCTCTACTCAATCTGTATCCCTCTATTTCTTGCTTCTTCGTGTACCACGTCAAGATGCCTCATAAATGTAGTCATTGTATCTGCTTCTACCACCATCTCTGGTAGTGCATTCCAGGCACTTACCACCCTCTGTGTAAAAAAAACTTACCCCTCACATCTCCTTTAAACATACCCTCTTTTACCTTAAACTTATGTTCCCTGGGAGAAAGATTCCAACTGTCTATTCTATTCATGCCTCTGATAATCTTTAAAACTTTAATCAGGTTGCCTCGCAGTCTCCAACGTTCAAGTGAAAACAAGCAAAGTTTGTCCAATGTCTTCTCATAGCACTTATCCTCTAAACCAGGCAACATCCTGGTACACTTTTCTGTTAATTCGCCAAAGCCTGTATGTCCTTCTGGAAGTACAATGGTCAGAACTGTACACAATATTTCAAATGTGGCTGAACTAAAGTCTATACAAGTGCAACATTCTTTGTTATTTTTTCTACCCTGTGTCCCAACCAGTGAAGATAAGCATGCCATACAGCTTCTTGACCATTTTATCCACTTGTGTTGCCACTTTTGGGGAACTGTTGACTTGTACACCTGGATCCCTTTGTATGCTAATGCTCCTAAGGTTTGTGCCATTTGTTGTATACTTCTCTCCTGCATTAGACCTTCTGAAATGCATCACCTCACATTTCTCCAGAATAAATTCCATCTGTCACTTCACTGCCCACGTTTCCAGCCTATCCATAGCCTATTGTATCCTCTGGCAATCCTCCTCACTATCCGCAGCTCCCGCAATCTTTGTGTCATCTGCAAACTTACTAATCAGGCCACTTACACTCTCCTCCAAATCATTTATATATATTACAAACAACAGTGGTCCCAGCACTGATACCTGTGGAAAATCAGTGGTCACAGATCTCCAGTCAGAAAAATACCCTTTCACTACTACTCTTTGTCTTCTATGACTAAGCCAGTTCTGAATCCTGCCAGCTCACTTTGGATCCCATTTGACTTCAACTTTTGTCTCAGCCTGCCCTATGAGGGACCTTTTTAAAGACCTTACTAACATCCATGCAAACAATATCCACTGCCCTGCCTCATTAGTCAGCTTTGTCACTTTCTCAAAAACCTCAATCGAGTTTCTGAGACATGGTCACCCCCACAAAAAGCCATGCTGCCTATTGCTAATAAGTCCATTGCTTTCCAAATGTGAGTGAATCCTATCCCTAAGAATCTTCTCCAATAATTTCCCAATCACTGATGTAAGGCTCACTGGCCTGCAATTTCCTCGATTAACGCTGGCGCCCTTCTTAAACAAAGGAAGAAGACTGGATATTCTCCAGTCCTCTTGGACCTCTGCCGTAACTAAAGAGGATACTAACATTTTGTACAAGGCCCCTACAATTTACATTTTACAACTTATTTACATTCTTAGGGGTGGCATGGTGGCTCAGTGGTTAGCACTGCTGCCTCACAGCACCAGGGTTCCAGGTTTGATTCCCACCTCAGGCGACTGTCTGTGTGGAGTTTGCACATTCTCCCCATGTCTGAGTGGGTCCAAAGATGTGCAAGCCAGGTGAATTGGCCATGCTAAATTGCCCATCTTGTTAGATGCATTGTCAGAATATTGTTGGGGACCAGAGCCTTTGCAGATTCTCGAGCCTTCAATCATTTCTTGATAACATGTGGAGTGAATTAGATTGGCTGAAGACTGACATCTGTGACACTAGGGACATGAAGAGGGGGACATGGGGGTAGCAGGGGGAGCATGGCGAATCATCCATTTGGCTCCTCTGGCTGAATATTGTTGCAAACACTTCAACCTTCTCTTTTTCAGTGATGTATTGGGCTCCCCATGGATGAGGGTGTAGATACACGTGTGGTTTCCTTTTCCAGTGAATTGTTCAATTGTCCACCACCATTTAAAATTGAATGTGGTAAACTGCAGAACTTATATCTGATCCATTGGTTGTGGAATCATGTACTCTGTCTACCACTTGCTGCATATGCTGTTTAGCATGCAAGTACAGGTTGTTCTTCTGTAACAAAATGGTTGCTTCATCAGGTTGACACCTCAATTTCAGGTGTGCCAGCTGCTGCTCCCGCTGCACTCCTCATTGATAGTCACGGTAGAGTGGGTGAATATGAGGTTGCAGATTGCATTAGTGTATGATTCTGCTGCAGTTGATGATCACAAAAACAACTCATGGATGCCCAGTCTTGAGAAGCTAGATCTGTTTGAAGTTAGTCCCACTTAGCATGGTAATAGTGATACACAATATAATGGAAAGTAACCTCAAAATGGAGGTGGGACTATGTGATGGTCACTCTTAATGGTACTGTCATGGACAGATGCACCTGCGGCAGGCAGTTTGGTGAGGATAAAGTCAAGTATGTTTTTCCCTCTTGTTGACCTCCTTCCTCCAAGGGCCACTCAACATGGCGGAGCACTGATTCTTCATCTGACGGGGCTCACTATGTGGTAATCTGCAGTTGTCTCTTTGACCTGATGTTATGGGATTTAATGACGCGCAGGGTAAAAAATGAGGATTCTTCGGGAACCCCCTTCTGATTGTAAATTACTACCACCACTGCTGGGTCTGTCCTGCTGGTGCTAGTTTTATCTGAGACATTGTCTGCAAGGTATGATTCCATGCGTGTGACAATGTCAAGCTATTTCTTCACTAGTCTGTGAGACAGCTCTCCCAGTTTTGACACTAGCCCCCCATATGTTATGCAGGAGGATCTTTCTGGGGCAACAGTGCTGAGTTTGCCATTGTCATTACCTAGGTTGAGGCCAGGTAGTCCATCTAGTTTCATTTGATTTTTTGAGATTTTTAATCAGTTGATACAACTGAGTGGTTTACTAGTCATTCTCGGGGCAATTAAAGCACTTTGAGCTGATTCTTCCTGCAATGATACAAATGGGGAGATTAGAATTGTGGAAATGGATGTACCTGCTGTTAGCTGTGATACAGAAACAGGAGATGTGATTTAGAGAGCTCATGAGTGAATAGGAAGTACAGAGAGTCAAAAGGGTTAATAATTTGTGAGGACAGTCTGGCTGAGAGCTGCTAAGTGAATGTGATGCATGAAATTGTGATAGTCATAGTCCATGAGGCCTGTTGAGATGAGAGTACAGTGGCAGAATTTGAGTGAGGGTGAGAGTGTGAGACAGCAAAGAGAAAGTGGTAGCATTACAGTGGCTAAGCACAGAATATTATTAAACTGCTTGCTGCAATGTTGGGCTTTTCTTTTAACCTGAGACACAACAGTGACCAGGCTTTTACGTGCTCAGGCTGGCTGTATTGAGTTATGGCCTCTTTTGGTGATCAGCAAGAATAAGGGTTGCCCTCTTTATCTAGCAGCATCTCCAGGACTCTGTCTATGAATCTGGAAATGAGCTTTCTTTTCTGAGCTATGTCCTCAGTGGTAATGGTTGAGTAGCATGGTGTGAAATGCCGTTCCTGACTTGCAGTTTTTGTGGTGGTGCATAGCTGGGATGTAAATGTAATGCAAGCACCACAAGGTCCTGGCAGCATCCTATTCTCCTATTGTATGATGGCACAAGAACTGCACTGACAAGTCCAGTTTCATTATTGCTAAGGAGAGAAGCAGAAAATTGCATGAGAAAGGTCACAGTGGGCCATAGTGGACTACACGCCATGAATTTCACTCAACAAAACACTAACTCCAAATGGGAAAATTCAATCTATAGACTCTGCCTGTTCCATGCCATTCCTTCGCCTATGCAGATTCCACAGCTGGTACACGTTAGGCCAGCTCATTATCAATTGCCTCAGCATCATAGTTCTGATGTCTGTCCTAATTAGTATTTTCAGAATTTTCCACTTCCCTTCCATATTATAGACCATGTGTTATATTTGCTTTTTAAATGTACTTACCTGTATCATGCCCCATATTGCCAAAAATGCACAGCAGAGTTATGAAATCCAGAGAGAGTTTGTAAAATCAGAGGAAATATCAGCTCTCATATACCACAGTCTCAGCATGCTACAAATGCTGCCAGTGCCTACTGATTTAGCAATCTTTCATCACAAATACACAAAGCTTATTCATTCCAGTTCCATAACAACACAAATTCATTAATCAACAACTTCATAGCATGGAGATGAAAGATGTCGATTAAATTTGTTTTGAAAGTTTTCTAACATTTTCTTGTAATAAATCTACATTCATTATTCAGCGTCCTATTTTAGTTTGGTCTATAGCCTGAACAATTTCCTCTACTACATTGTTTATTCTGAGTGCAGCTCCAAAGTTTCATGGCTTTTCAAGGAGATTTGGCTCTTAGATAACTATAATCATAGAATAGAATTCCTACAGTGTGGAAGCAGGATCAACAAGTCCACACCATCCCTCCAAAGAGTAAGCCACCCCAGACCCATTCCCCTACCATATTATCCTACATTTGTGCCTAACTAATGCACCTAACCTACACATCCCTGAACACCATGGGCACTTTACCTAACCTGCACATCTTTGGATTGTGGGAGGAAACCGGAGCACCGGGAGGAAACCCATGCAGACAAGAAGAGAATGTGTAAACTCCACACAGCCAGTCACCCAAGGCTGGAATTGAACCCAGGTCCCTGGCACCTAGTGAGGTCTACAGATGCTGGAGATCAGAGTCGAGAGTGTGTTACTGGAAAAGCACAGCAGGCCAGGCAGCCTCCAAGGAGCAGGAGAATCGATGTTTTGAACCAGAGCCTGATGAAGGGCTAACCACTGAGCCACTGTGTCACAGATAATCAGTAATATTAGACAAGCCAAAACAATAACTCAAGACATTGACTTTTATCGTTAACTGCATTAGGAATACATTAAAGTGCAAATTATAAACAACTAATTTGTAAAGTTCTGACCAATAAAAATTCCCTTGTGGATTATATCATCTTATTTGTGGTCATGCTTGGATTAATTTAGTGACAGTGAGAAAAACTTTTAGATTTTTGGACCACAAGCTTTTACATTCCTCTTTGTAATTTACAAGAACCATTGCCATTAAATGATTAAGATCACATGAAAATGCCCAATTTGATGTTCAAAGACAATTTTGAGCTTTTAAAATTGATAGTATTGAAGTTAATTACAAATTGAATTTATAGTCTGTTGTTGATTATTACAGAGAAATAGGGATAACACTTGGGTCAATTTAAAACTAAGTTGAACTCCCTGGCATGAGACAAATTTTATGGCATAGGTACAACTTAACCTGCCAAAATAGCTGGCAATGTGAAAGGTGTTTGTTGCTCCTTCACAATGTCAGTTTTGCCATATACCTAGGAGGAGGATGTGAAGGTGGATTTAAGGTTGGCTTGACTGGAATTGTCACTGATTAAGTCAACCCTATTTTCGCCGTTAGATGTAAGTGTTCTTGCAGCAAATGGCACATGCTTGTGCTGGTTCTCTGATGAAGTTTAATGTTAATGCTTTACAACAGAAATTTAGACTCACCAAAATGGTGTAGACATGCTACTCATTCATATTGCAGCAAACCTTCGTCAAGCAAAATTGGAACAGGGGCTGCAAAATAGGGGAATGGATTTCATAACCTGATTCAGAATGATATCCAAGGCAGATTTAAGTTCAACCATTGGTTTCTAATTAAACATTAGGAACAATATGGTTTCCTTTTTGGAAACAAAAGCTTACTAAGTAAGGGTTTGGTAGCAAAACCCAAACTGCAGTTGCATTTGCATTACTAATAACTATGAAGGATGATGTAGCTATTCCGTCTTCTATAGACAACATCCTGCTTTAAATTATTTCAAAGGCTGCACCCAATGTCCATTCACATAAGATGTGACAGTCTCCCACCACCATTTTAAAGTGTCACATCTGCAGACTGTATGATATTTGCAATTCTAGTTTGCTCAAATATCATTTACAAAATATCAGGTCGATTACTGCTCACTAAATAACACAGACTGATTATCTGCCTAAACAGGAAGCAATCTGAGTAATAAGCAAGCATTGAGCAATGAATAAAGCTGGTAGGAATAAAGCCAATTAGGAGAATCCAAAATAAAAGAACAAAAAAAAATCAGATATAAAAATCACCCAAAACATTTTTGGAAGTATATTCAGCTAAGTAAACAACAGGAGATAATTCTATGATTCTGATGGGGTGGATTTTCCACAAATGAGCTTTAGTCTATTTCCACAGTGAGCAGTCAACCTGTACTGCTCATGATATGGTGGGATTGTAATGGAAAGGCAAGAAATTGGGAGGAACTTAGTAGAGCTTTTTTTTAAACTGAGTCTTCTCCAGCCACAAATATGATTCCATGTCAGAAGGGCATTATCCATGGGGGAGTCTTTCAAATTAGGAATAAGTTCATTCCAGAGCTGCCAGAGAGCAGATAAACAATACACTGAGTAAAACCAGATGTAGTAACCAGAGGTTCAGTAGAAATAGGGCCTACCTGGCTATCCAGGTCAGGACCTCATCTCTTGAAATGTTCTAAGAAGTTGTTCCTTGCGTTTTGATGCCATTGATATCTCTGAAATGGCCTTCCCACAGGATGTGGCAGATGCAGGTAACACATTACCCATTAATTCAATCATGCTCCTAGAAACCAGGTTCATGGTCATCATATTAATTCTCCAGAAACATTGCTATTGTAAAGCCAGAAATGTAGAATAGCTAAGGATGATATCCATGAGTACAGAATCTATACTAAGCATTCTAATTTGTATTCTGCAAATATTTATGCTTGACATTTATATGCAAAAACTGATGATAGAAAATTACTGGCTCGAGTTATGCAATTTCGTAAGGTATTATACTCCTCCTGTGATTTTAATATCTGAATCTTACTTACATTGCAACTATCCCATCCACTATTTTAGATAGTTTTGATGTCCTTAGTAGAGGGATTAAATGAAAAATCAACAAAGTGGAAATAAATCTCTGGAGATGTGACTATCAGCCGTTCTGAGTATTACATTCAAGTATTTAAGGTGACTGTAAATGTCAATGAATGTTCACACATTCTTTAGCAAGATTAAGGGAACAGCAATATTTACTTTTAGTAATTAGAATAACTAATTAAACAACTATTCCTTTCAGTGCTTAACAAAACTAATAAAACCTAATACTTCATTTGAAATCTACAGAACACTTCAGATAAAATATTCACTGGTGTTCTTTTTCAAACTGCTCAAACTTTTGTGAAATAACATCTATATTCACAGGACAATTTCACATGACTAGACTATTTAATTATTTTAAATTGAGAATCCACTGTCCAATTCACCTTCGGGTCTAGATTAGCACTTTCAAGCTAACTTATTGCTGACTTGAAACAGTTATACTTCACTGAATTATTTTTAATTTTCAAGATCTTATCTTCCTTTATGTAGTAGATGTTTAAGAAAATGTTCTCGAAGTTCAATATCAGGAAGCAGGAGGAGCAGTTAGATTTGTGATTATATTCCCAGAAGAGGCACATCAAGGTAAGCTTTAAACTGTTCTTTGAAGAGCCCTTGTAGACGAGCAGGAGTATAAGTGTCTCATTTACACATGGCTGCTCTCGCAACCCTTTCCTGACTGCCAGAGATCATTCCCACACCTTCCTGTCTCTGGATGGCTACTAGTGAATTCCTTTTCCTTACTACAAGCCAGGTTGCTCAAATAGGAATTAGTGAAAAATCAGGGAAGTGAGATCTAGTCCAGGTGCACTTTGGGATTCATACACACAATGACTCACTATCTCTCCCCCACAGGCAACCTAATTAAAATTAGGGCTGAAGAGTTCAATTTGTGCCAAATCAAACATAAATATATTTATCATCCTACAACTGCAGACACCTTTTCAAAGAAAGCTGTAGTTGTCGGGGATGGGAAGGCCTTTGGAAGAAGAAATTTATTTCCTCAAGGGCGCTTTCTATGTGTTAGAAAGGCTTTCTCAGCTGTCAAGCATTGTTGGTGCCCTAAATACAGCCCAGAGGTACAGACATTCAAATAGAAAGCAGGAAATCACTTTCCCACCTCACAGGCTTCTGCGGAAACATGCACACTTTCAGCATCTCCATCTGGTTTCACCAGAATCCACTATTGCCAGGAGCAACAGAATATGATTGACCTAACGCAGTCCTTGGCCAACATCCATAGACAGACATCTTACAGCAAGGGCTCCCTTATCAGCAATCAAGATTGCAGTGCAAGAACCATTTTCCCAGGTGAGTTCTAAAGAACAAATTTACTTTGGCCTCATTAAAACAAAATAGTCTGATCGTAGTTAACTTTGGAAATAAGTAACCAGTGTAATAATCTGTTAGCCTCAGGCGCTCATAAATTCTGATCCCTGTTGGGTAGTTCACATCGCAATCAGCTTGTTTTTCCTCAGTTCAGCTGCAGCACCTGGCTACACAGGGAAGTAATTAAAGTCAATTCTGGAATGAACAGAAAACAAATTAGGCTTATATCCACTCAGACCTACCATGATGCATATATACAGAAAATGTTCATTTAACCTAATACAAAAGGGGAGTGTAAAATTCTTTAACTGTCCGCCCCTGTTAATCGAACACATATATTCATTCTACTGGGCATTCTGGAACTCCTCACTTTATTTTGGCAAAACATTCCAACTGAAATACAACCAGGTTATTCAGTGCATTGACCAATGCCAGACCAGACATTTAGAAGGATCTGACCCAGTCTGGGAGGTTATAGTTTCCACATCAATTTTCTTCAGTTAAAATAACCGCCAGATGACTTATATCTAACCATATCAGGCACAAGTATTAACAGTTGCATCCACAACTTGCTATGGAAACCTATGTCCCCTCTAAACTTTCATGCTGCAGCATGGATCGCCAAGGTCCATGCACAACAGCAACCTCTGGATGCTGGCTCTGCACATTGATCAGGATATATACCCAAAGGATATACTTTCAACTGCAATACCTTCCTTGTCGTGGATGCTTTCAAATCTTTTGAGTTTTGTTGGAGCTGCATTTATCCAGGCAAATGGGGAGTGTCCCAGCACGCTCTTGATTTGTGCTTATCAATGGTGGACAAGAATTTGGGAAGTCAGGAAGTGAGTTACTCGTTGCAGAATTCCTAACCACTATATTTAAATGGCTAATCCAGTTCAGTTGCTGATCAATATTAACTCCCAGGATGTTGATGGAGGGAATTCATTAATACCATTGAATATCATGGGGTAATAGTTAGACTCTCTTATTGGAAATGACCAATGCCTGGCACTTGTATGGCATCAGTGTTGCTCACAAACTGTCAGTATAAACCTAGATATTGTTCATATCTTACTCAGTTGGCATGGACTGCTTCGATGTCTGAGGAGTCACAAATGGTAAGGAAGTAGCTGCAGAGGGTTGGATCTAGGACATTTAGAATTTATTATTATTGCTAGAAAGCTTAATCTCTAAAGTGGAGGAATGCATGTAAATGAAGTATTTAAGGTGTGGAGGTGTCTCTTATACTCCACAACCACCTGATGAAGGAGCAGTGCTCTGAAAGCTAGGCTTCCAAATAAACCTATTGGACTGTAACCTGGTGTGATGTGATTTTTAACTCTGAAGTATTTAAAATATTTATGGTGGATAGTTCAGTGCATTATAAAAATATTTAGAAGACAAGAAAAACATCTTCAGTTGCACAGCAATGGAAGTGCAGTAATGGCAAAGTCAGAACAATCAGTCAGGCAGTGCATTGGTATTTAGAGAGAAAAAAATTATAGCAATGGAATTGTTATACATTTTGCTGCCTCAAAAACAGTCTCAGCAGAAGAGAAACAAAGTCCTGACTGACTTAAAAGAAAGCCAGAAACCAAAGGCTGTTAAAGACATACGAACATAGGAACAAGATTGGGCCATTCAGCTTTGGGAAGCCAGCTCACAGTTTAATATAATCACGGGTGATTGAACATTCATTATCTTTTACCACATGATCGGTTAAATCTTGTATGCCACTGGTATACAGAAATCTATCAATGTCTACCTTAAACATACTCAAAGATTGAGCTTCCAACCTCTCTGTGGGATAAAGTTCAAAAGATTCACAATCCTATGAGTAAAAATGATTTCTCTTCATCTAGACTCCTCAACAAAAGGAAATATCTTACCTGCATCTATCCTGTCTATCCCTTTAAGCATTCCATATATTTATGTTCTATTGTTAAAATGTACATTGGTAACCTTTAGTGCATGTGTTCAGTGACTGAACATCCTAAACAAACATCAAAAATAAAACTTATTATCTATCCAACCGGATCTCACTCTGGGATCTGACTTGTCCATTAGTACCATTGGCTGGGAATATAATATGAACAAGTATGAATTATAAAATTTATGCTAATACATTGAGTTCCCTCCTTAATGGCATTTTGGGTCTACCTACAACATATGGACAGCAGTGATTCAAGGAGGCAGCTCACTACCACCTTCTCAAGGGCATCTAGGGACAAGCAATAAATGCTGGTCCTACAAGTGGATTTTAAAAAAGTCTTCTGAGGCACATCTTTAGAACATGTAGTAGAAGGCTTAATTTGTTTAAGATGAATGCTAAACCTGATCTAGATTTGCCACAAACCGACACAAGGTCAAAAGAGTGAAAAACGTAACAGTGAGCACAATGCTAACAAGGGTCCCTTTATTTACAAATATGTAAAACAGATTGCTCATTTTACCTCTCATTACTTAGATCATGTGCATTGAGAGCTAAGTCAAATATGTCAACTTTTGCATGCATCTCTGTTGGCAACACAATTAACCACATAATATTTGGAAACTAAGCACTTCTTCCCCTTGTCAACAATAGCATATGTGCAGCTAAAAATAAAGATTCAGCTATTACACAAAAAAAGGTGCTATTTTTATGTTTTGCTTATGGCTTCATCTGGCAGTTGAAACCACATGGAGAGAAAAAAGTATATATTCTGCAAGGAAAAGCCAACTCTTGGAGATAATTTGGATCAATTAAATATTGAGACCAGATGAAAGAATCTGTAATTATATGGATAAAAAGGTCTCATCAGCATCAATGTTTTAAAGGTATATTTTGAGACTTGTGTGTTTGCCTTCATTATTGGTGGAAGCTGGCAGTATAAGGTTATAAAATACATTTTCATTCCTGAGGCAAAATGTTAAAATTAAACTCTTGTATTAGATCTAGTATAGTTCTCTGACATTAAAAGAAATCCCTCTAACCCCTTCACTCCATTATTTTCTAAAACAAAACATTATTCACTTTTAATATCTTATTAAGACCAATGGTGATGCACCCATGCCTACAGTAATTCAAAAATTATTATTATTATTAATATCCAAGTGAGATCTTCTAATTGTTGGGCTGCTGTTTCTGTTATTCCATGTTAATCATTGCTGGATGATATGGTCTGTCTGAGTAAGTAGTTGGAATCATTTATATCAGAATCTCTCCATAGAAACTCTCCTTTGTGGTTGGCTACAGCCACATTATAGATCCCAAAACCTTTACAAAAGCAGTAAGGTCATTCAGGAGGAATTCACTAATTGTGCCAATTATCACTATAACTGAGTTGTCAATAACAAATGCTATTGGTGCTGTTGTGCTCAGTGTCAATTCATTATATGAAACCCACTATTATTAAGTCTCTTGTTATAAAACCCATGACTGCAAAGAGTTTTGGAATTGGTTAGGAAGCAGGTGACTGAGGGTAACAATACTTGTACTTAGTACTTCTACTTAAATTGACAGGGTGTGACAAGCAGTACCTCTTGTGTTTTGAAGTGAAATCTTAGCCTTGACTGATGTTTACAAATGACTTGGATGATTAGGAAGTCATATATTCAGGTTTACTGATGACATTCTGTTATGAGGTACAGCAAATATTGTAGATGAATAACAAAATTTTCAACGAGACATTGAAAACTCAATTGAGTTAAACTCTGGCAGGTGGAGTTCAATGTGGGAATGTGTGAGAACATCCACTTTAGACCCAAAAAAGATAGGTCAGAGTGTGTTATAAATTGTGAGAAACTAGAAATTGTTAAAGAAGAATGAGGTTTTGGGTCCAAGCTCAGAAACAGTAAAAGCTAGTAGACCAGTACAAAAAAATAATTTGAAAGGTTAATGGAATGCTGGCCTCCATCTCAAGAGAACTAGAATACAAAGTGTAAATGGTACTGTTATATAAAATTCCTGTTAGACTACATCTAGGATGCTGTGGTCTGGGTATCAAACTTCAGAAAGGACTTATTAACATGGAAGGGGTGCAGCACAGCGCTGGAACTATATCAGAGCTGAAATTGCTGGATTATGATGACAGTTTATATAAATAAACTTTGTACTCTTTATATACGGAAAATCAGGAATTCTCTAATTGAGACAATAAGATGATTAAAAACCATTACGGTAGATAGAAACTATTTTTTTCACATGGGGGAGACCAACAGAAAGAAGCTGAAGCTTAAAATTCAAGCTAGGTAATATAGGAGTGATGTTAGGAAGTAATGCTTAATGGTACTAATGTCAAAGTGTCATCCTTAAAATGCTGTTGAGGCTAAATTGAAAATAGGTGAGATGAAAAACAGATTATCTGTTAGGTTAGATTATGTATTAATTATTTCAGAACTAAGGCAGGTAAATGCAGTTCAGACACAGATCAACCACGATTAAATTGAGTCGTGAAACAGATTTGAAGGGCTGTATATCATTTCAGTTCCTTATTCCGAAAAAGCTACTATCATAAAACTGAATCCTGTCAACCAACAGCGGTATGCCTCACTGGTAGAAATGCCATAAACGTTGTTGCTACAGCCTACGCCATACCACAAATGGCAAACCTCCCTCCCTGGTTCCTCCTCCACCATCTCCATCACACACACACACACACACACACACACACACACACACACACACACACACACACACACACACACACACACACACACACACACGTCCCCATCTCAAGCCTCACTGCAAGGACCTTGATTGCTATATACCACATTATGAAAAATTCTGCCTGTATAAACACTTTGGCACAATTCACTGTTGCAAATCTCAGTGCTATAAAAATCCATTGATATAGTTCCCACTGCTGTAAATGCCAATGCTACAAAAACAAGAATACCATCTGCAAATTCAACATTATGTTAAGAACCAAAGAATCAAAGGATTAACATCTCTCTATCCAAAACAGAGGTTAGAATTTCTGAATGCTTCATTATTATCCCTGACACACAGGGCAGTGCCCCAACACATGTGCAAGTTAAGAAGATTAAAATATATTTACATAATAAATGCCGTGTGCTGGTGTAAAATGTGAAATCATTAACTGAAAGGTATCAGGCTATATAATCTATATATCACACAACCCAAACTGGATATGTTTGAGTCTATGGTCTTCTGAGTAGATTTCTGTGCACATCCAATGTGCTGAATCATTTATCTTTTATACAGGTTGAAGAAGTTGAAACTGTTCTCCTTGGAGAGAAGACTGAGAAGAGATCTGATAGAGGTTTTCAAAGTTATGAGCAGTCCAGATAGAATAGGTAGGGAGAAACTGTTCCTAGTAGTAAAAGTAACAAGAACACAACGGAATAGATTTAAAGTGACCTTCAAAAGAAGTAAGGGTGAAGTAAGGAAAAGTTTTCTCACTCTGTGATTAGTCCAGGTATGGAATGCACTGCTTTAAATCTGGTATAGGCAGAAACAAAAACAGAAATTACTGGAGTAATTGAGCAGGTCTGACAGCATCTGTGGGAAGAAAGCACCATTTGAGTTCAGTGACTCTTCATCAGAACAGACCGGACTCGAAACTTCAACTCCACTTTCTTCCCATAGACGCTGCCAGACCTGCTAAATCTCCCAAGCAATTTGTTTTTCTTTCAGATCTCCAGCATCCACAATTCTTTTATTATGTTTGGTGGTGGCAGATTCAATTGAAGCATCCAAGAGGCTATTTCATGTGCAATATAATGTGCAAGGGTATTGGGAAAAAGCAGGAAATTGGCTCTGGGTAAGGATGGTCATTTAACAAAGTGGTGTTGGCATGATGGGCTGAATGGCCTCTTTCTAGGCTTCTATGAAATTACATCCCTAAGTCAAATGCAGAATGTGAACAAGAAAGGGCTGAATATTAAGCTTTTCTTGGCTGTGTGAGTCGCATCGAGTTCAATGGAGTGATTCTTGCTGTAAGACGAAGCACATTTTCTCACCGTAGCTGAACAAACTCATTACATTAATTGCTGTTTCAGCCCTAACTTGCTGAGTTACATTGTGCTTTTAGACTTTTCTTTAGACTCCTTTCAGTGTGGAAACAGGCCCTTCAGCCCAACAAGTCCACACTGACCCTCCGAAGATTAACCCATCCAGACCCATTTCCCTCTGATTAATGCACCTAACACTATGGGCAATTTATCATGGCCAATTCACCTGACCTGCACATCTTTGGATTGTGGGAGGAAACCGGAGCACCCAGAGGAAACCCACGTAGACACGGACAGAACGTGCTAACTCAACACAGACACTCAACCGAGGCTGGAATCGAACCGGGTCCCCGGCACGATGCAACAGTGCTAACCACTGAGCCACCGTGCTGCCCCATAGAATCAGTCTAAACATATGGCACAAACAGCAGCACACGGAGGTGCTAATACCCAATACATTATCTGGGCTGACACCAATAGTTAAAGTTCACTTAAGAATATAACTTTTAAAAAATAGTTCTGCAACTTACATATGAAAGAAATGAAACTAACGTGGTCATTCTATCAGATGAGAGACATAACAAACAATTAAGGTATTTTTCAATGTATAATTTCAGTTACATTACACTGTAAACTTTTGCTATAAATTCTGTCTTACAATCATGCACTCCACAACCACCTGATGAAGGAGCAGCGCTCTCAAAGCTAGTGCTTCAAATTAAACCTGCCCCACAGAATCAGTCTAAACATATGACACAAACAGCAGCACACAGAGGTGCTAAAACCCAATACATTATCTGACTATACCCTGGCGTTGTGTGATTTTAAATCTGATGTCAGGTTGCCATCCAAGTTAGAATAGTCTCAGCTGTCTAGAGAAATGTCAGGCACTGTAGCAAGAAAGTCAATGTCCTTCTCCACTCCGCCAGCATAATTCTTACCGTTGACTCTCTGATATGTCTGAATCTATTTCTGCTACTGTACTTACAGCCCATTAAGTCTGAAACTTTACCATCCTTATGAATGCATACAATATTTCCTCCACTCCTCTCAACCATCACAATATTTGACACCATAAGCTGTGCATGCTCTCTATGCTGCCTACTGATTCACGCAGTATACCTCCCCAGCTGCACCAACAACAAAAGCTGTGTCACCCATTTTCATCTTCCACAATATCTGCCTCTATCTCATTCCAGGAGCAAAATAGTATATAGTAGGGCAGAAGGAGGCAAGGCAGGTTGTGTAGAGCTTGTCATTTGACTCCTCATCTTTTCCGAGCACTGGCTGCACTTAGCAAGAGCTAGACTGGTATCAGAAGCTGTCTTTGATTAACTTTGCCAAAACAGTCTGAGTGAAGACTGTCCCCTTTGACTGGACTTGGACCTGTTGATAGCTATGACAACCTTTGCATCCATGCTAAATGGAACAGCAAGACAATAATAATTTGAGCCAGGTATCTCTAGCTGAGAAGGCAATGTACAAAATGGCAAGGCTTGGATGTTTTGAGCATCCATGTAGGTTCAGAATGAGTGAGTCTTATGACAGTAAGTGTGGTGCAGTCTGCCCCAGTCCATGAGCATATCTCTGACCACAAAGTGCCCATGCTACAGCAATACAATGATAGTTTCTGGTGCAGCCCAAAATGCAACATTGAAGGGCAACTGAATTGGACATGCTCAGCTTACAGAGACTGGCACATGTCAGATGCTAGTGTCCATGGACATGTGGCTGCAAATGGGTGGTGCCCATGGAGAGTGACTCAGATGTTGGTGCTGGTGTCCAATATGGATATATTTGGACCAAGTTGAAACTGCTCTGGTTCTTATATCGAGTTTTCCTGGCATTTAGTTCATTTGACAAGTTTGGTAAGATCACAATCTGTGATAAGGTAGGCTGTTAACAAGTTATTTGACAAAGTTTGTGTGAAGATTTGTAGCTCGGGTGCTCATTGTTGTGGTTCTATTCGCCGAGCTGGGAATTTCTGGTGCAGACGTTTCGTCCCCTGTCTAGGTGACATCCTCAGTGCTTGGGAGCCTCCTGTGAAGCTTCTGTAATCTTTCCTCCGGCATTTGTAGTGGTTTGAATCTGCCGCTTCCGGTTGTCAGTTCCAGCTGTCCGCTGCAGTGGTCGGTTTATAGGGTCCAGGTCAATGTGCTTATTGATTGAATCTGTGGATGAGTGCCAAGCCTCTAGGAATTCCCTGGCTGTTGTCTGTTTGGCTTGGCCTATAATAGTAGTGTTGTCCCAGTTGAACTCGAGTGGACAGAAAGGTATTATATTACCAACTTCTGGCTGTCTACAAAGGTATATGGATATGTTCAGCAAGTGGGCAAAGATTTGGTAGATGGAGTACAATGTGGGAAAATGCAAGGTTCTCTGCTTTGGCAAAAACAGAAGAAGAACAGAATATTATTTAACTAGAGACGACAGAATGATATATACACAGGGATCCAATGCCCTTGTACATGAATCACAAAAAGTCAACAGCAATTACAGCAAATAAGAAGGAATGTAAGTAGAATATTGCAGTGGGGTTGGAATGTAAAAATTTGCAGGTTTTGTCCCAACAGTCCAGTCTGTTGCTCAGCCCAATGTGTAGTGCTTTAGTCACCTTACCTTAGGAAGGGACTTGGTGCTCAGAAGCAATTCAGAGAGGGTTCACTGATCTGAGTCCTGGGATTACGGAAGGTTTTATGAGGAAGGATTGAACAGGTGGGGCTTGTACGCGTTAGAGTTTAGAAGAAGAATCCTAATGAAACATGAAAAATTCTGAGACGGTTTTCCAGGCTGGGTATTAAGAGGATGTGTTCCCTCCTAAATCAATCTAAAACCTTGGGGACACAGTTTCAAACCAAAAGGTCTCTCAAATTTGAGACCAAGATGAGAGAAATTTCCTTTCTCAGGAGGTCATTAGTGTTCGGAATTCTCTTCTGTGCGGGAACTGATGCAGGCTGTAACATTGAACATATGGAAGACTGAGTTAGACAGACTTTTCACGCACTTGAGAGAGTCCACGCACTGGGGCAGACAAGAAAGTGGTGTACTGAAGCCGGTTAAGTGGAAAGCACGAACAGGCGCACCAAAAATAGCTTCGACTCCTTGACGTTTTTGTGATACAATTCTATGTACCTACACCCGGACTAAAGTAACCAACTGGTTGCCAAACAATGAAGCAACGGTTTGTTTTGCTCTGTAGTTATCCAGAATTTCGTGGCATGGAATCCTCTTTCCGGAGTTTTTTTTGTGAAAAAGAGATTTTGGCCCAATCTGACTTGCTAAACCAAATCGCTTAACCAATTTGGGTTTCTTACTCTGCAGTAGACCCTTAACAGTTAAAACGATGCCAATGTATTTTAGTTTGAAAAGTAATATTGGGTATAATTCACCTTATTCTGTTTTCTGATGGAGCAGCCTGTTTTCTTTGAGTCTCTGGTATGGGGTTACGAGTTGCATTCATTAACATCGCTGCTTGAAATGTGCAATAACATCTGAAGGCACAGCAGAGAATGGCTGAAGCCGTTTGTCTGAGATTGGGACAATGGAAGTTGACTTGCTGAAGGCCTGAGTTGTCTGGAGTTGAAATGAGCTCATTGCTTGGGATTGTTATCCCTGTTGTGTCAGAACCGCAGAGGTTATCGGTTTTATAGTCCGATGATGAACTGTCAATTAAACTCGGCGGGAGAAAACAAACAGTATGTCAAATCAAATGGCCCGTAAAAATGCAGGCCTGCCAAATGCAGGAAAGCCTGCTCTTGCCAATGTAATGACTGGGAATAGTTTAAGAACAAGGCGACAATTAGAATTTGTCATCATTCGAATCTAATCCTCATACAAGTTTGCCTTCAACCTAATTCCAAAAGTATGTTGACGGCACGATGGCTCAGTGGTTAGTGTTATATTCGAAAACTTAAAACGATGCTTAATATACTAAAGTCGCAATTTTAAACTAGAACTGCTGCAGTACATGACAAATTTACAATTTATGTGCTATCTGAAATGGCCCAAGCTTCGGTAAAGGAAGCAGTCGATACTACAGGAAGAAGAATCTGAGGGGAGTAAATATAGCTGGAGTAAAGCAGAGTTGGGAAAAGGATTTCAAAGCGCACGGCTCTAAATCCTGTGAGCCAGGCATGGAACTCCAGTAATCACTAAGGCTGGGGGTGGTGGGGAGTGGGGGTGCGAAGGGAGTTCGGAGGGAGTGGTTGGAAAACTTGAATATGAAGAGGAGAAAGCAATGAATGGAGCTAAAGTAAGATCAGCCCAAAGCTCAAAACTATTGGTAAGACAATAGGAGCATCATTCTGAGCCACATTCCAAATTAGCATTTAGTTCCCAACTCCAACAGAAAGTCAGAACCGTAAATTGAAAATAAACTTTAGATTATACTAATCCCAGATTCTAGGAAGGTTTCTAATAATCCTACTGTTATTTGTATAGTTCTCACTAAGTGCCTATCACTCGGTATTTGGATGTGTGACCTTAAACTAAAATTAATAAAATCTGCCAGTGAACTCACCTTCCTCCCTATAAAGAGAGGACTTTGAGATCACAAAGGTTCAGGATACCTCCCTCACAGAAGCAATGCTACTTTCCTTTGTACATGGAAAGGATTTATTTCCCGTTATGGCATGTTTAACAAACAAGTGGAAACTGGTTGAGCTGTGCCTAGACACCCATGTGGCAAGCACTGTGATACACCATGGTTTTCATGACAAGGAGTAGGATTTGAATCCCAGAATTTCTTGCTCAGAAGCAGGAACACTAACACAGCACCCCAAAACTCCCCGTACCCTCCCTTATAATGACTACTGAACTGACTTTACGGGTGTTCAGGTGTCCAGCATGTCAATGAAGGAGATAAGATGAAGTGTCAGTTATAGTCTTGCAACACCAATGCAAACTGAAAGGGAGATTAAGAGAGTTTTCTGACCAAAGAGAAATTCACCAGAAAATGATGACATTTGTCTCAAACAGGAGGGAGGCCAGGAGTATGAATGATCTGAGATTGGGGATGATTTTAAATGTGAGAAAGTGCAATGGCAAGGGGAGGGAAATGGGGGAAAGGAGGGCAAGACATGAAGGCACAAAGGGCCTTGGTGTATTCTTTAGAGATGTACAGGTTATGGATGGCAATGATATGCTACTCTATCAAACACTGCCAAGTGTATATGAAATACAAGCAATTCCATTCTATTTGAACTTTATTTCTTACCCATTTGTTTGTTCAGTTTCAATTGTGTAGGATTAAATGTTTAGAAATGAACTGGTCATAGTGCAATCTCCTCAGTAGTGGAAAAATCCAAAATCTAGTGACTGCAACAAATGGTTCGTAAGAGAGTTCTAACCCTGAGACTAATGAAACAATAATATATGGGGGGGGGGGAGACTATGGCTAAAAAAATCATAGACATGGGGGTGGGGTGCAGGGGGGAGGTGGGGGAGAAAGATGAGAGCAGCAAGTGCATAGCCCAAAAAAAATCAAATATCAATGTGGAAAAGGAAATAGAATCATAAAAAGGAGATTTAATTATACAAGAATGAAATTACAGAATCTCAAAATATCCCAGGGTAATCTTGTGATTAGGATCATTTGTCCATCTGTATTTTCTGAGCAAAGTACGAACTTAAAAGAGAATAACCACCATGGTAGACAAGAAACCCTGTGGTGAACAGTTTTAATTCCTACCATAGCAAGTTATAAAACTGAATCCAATATATCTGGTCAACTGCTAGTTTGGATCAGAGAGAGGAAAGGAAAATGAAAGGGGTCTAACTACCTTTATTTTGTCAGGCAATACTGACTATACTTCTCATTATGTGGTTTAATACATGTTCAATGACCTATGCTATTGGGTTGTGTAATCAGTACTCAAAGCAACTAGGCAACTATGTCACCACACCCAGAGAACAAACAAATGAAGGTAGTCTATGAGCCTAAGGTAACAGTTATCATTAAAATTTCAGTAATCTATAACAGTGACTTTTGAAACTTCCTGTTCTATGTGTTCACAAACATAAAGAAATAAGTGAAGCTTTATCCTTACACATATGTGCTGTCTATGGAGTAACTAATATGTTACAAATTTCAAATTGTTAACTTTCTACATCTAAACATTGTCTGCTTTTAACCTTCTTGATCCGGCAGCTCAAGAATTGTTGTTTTGTTTGTCATTAGCCTTTGAAATAACTTTACAACAAACTCAATTTCACTTAACAAGGTTTGGAAGATTACTTCTGTGCTGTGATTGGAAAATTAGTTTGTGATGGTTTGTGATCTGATTTGGGAAACAGTTTAGGTGAACAGTTTGGAGACTGGTTTCCATGCTGTCTTGTAGACTGGTTTTGAGGTTAGTTTTGGGGATTGATATTGACTATTTGAAAGTGAGGACTGTAGCTGCTGGAGATCAGAGTCAAAGAGTGTGGTGCTAGAAAAACACAGCTGGTCAGGCAGCATCTGAGGAGTTAATTCTCTTGCTCCTTGGATGCCTTTCCAGCACCACACTCTTCCAACTGATATTGGTGCAGTGTTTAGGGATTGCTTGGTGCTAGTCAGGTGATTGGGTTTGGTTCTAGTGAGGGCAATGGATATAAGGGTTTGTTTAGGGACCAGTTTTTCCCTTGTTCGGGTTGGGTTTTGGTATTGGTTTGGAGACTGGCTTTAATGTTAGTTTAGGGACCAGTTTTGGTGTTGGTATAGAGACCAGTTTTGACGCTGATTTGGAGATTGGTTTTGATGCTGGTTTGAGGACTAGTTGGGAGCTGACTTCAAGTTCTCATTTAGGGTCTGACTTGGGAATCCAATTTCAGAGATTGGTCTGAGAGTCATAGTCATAGAGTCATAGAGATATACAATATGGAAACAGATCCTTCAGTCTAACTTGTACATGCCGACCAGATAACCCAACCCAATCTAGTCCAACCTGCCAGTACCTGGTCCATATCAGCCAAACCCATCATATTCATATACCCATCCAGATGCCTTTTAAATGTTGCAATTGTACTAGTCTCTGCCACTTACTCTGGCAGCTCATTCCATACACATACCGTCCTCAGTGTGAAAAAGTTACCCCTTAGGTCTCTTTTATGTCTTTCCCCTCTCATTCTAAACTTATGCCCTCTAGTTCTGGACTCTCCCACCCCAGGGAAAAGACTTTGTCTATTTATCCTATCCATGCCACTCATGATTTTATAAAACCTCTACAAGGTCACCCCTCAGCCTGCGACGCTCCAGGGAAAACAGCCCTAGCCTGTTAAACCTCTCCCTACAGCTCAAATCCTCCAACCCTGGCAACATCCTTGTAAATCTTTTCTGAACCCTTTCAAGTTTCACAACTTCTTTCCAATAGGAAGGAGACCAGAATTGCACACAATATTCCAACAGTGGTCTAACCAATGTCCTGTACAGCCACAACATGACCTCCCAACTCCTATACTCAATACTCGGACTAATAAATAAAAGCATACCAAATACCACCTTCACTATTCTATCGGCCTGCGACTCTACTTTAAAGGAGCTATGAACCTGCACTCCAAGGTCTCTTTGTTCAGCAACACTCCCTAGGACCTTACCATTCAGTATATAGGTCCTGCTAAGATTTGCTTTCCCAAAATGCAACACCTCGCATTTATCTGAATTAAACTCCATCTGCCACTTCTCAGCCCATTGGCCCATCTGGTTCAAGATCCTGTTGCAATCTGAGGTAACCTTCTTCGTTGTCCACTACACCTCCAATTTTGGTGTCATCTGCAAACTTACTAACTATATCTCTTATGCTCACATCCAAATCATTTATATAAATGATGAAATGTAGTGGACCCAGCTCCGATCCTTGTGACACTCCACTGGTCACAGTCTGAAAAACAACCCTCCACCACCACCCTCTGTCTTCTACCTTTGAGCCAGTTCTGTATCCAAATGGCTAGTTCTTCCTGTATTCCATGAGATCTAACCTTGCTAATTAGTCTCTCACTGGGAACCTTGTCGAATGCTTTACTGAAGTCCATATAAATCACATCTATCACTCTGCCCTCATCAATCCTCTTTGTTACTTCTTCAAAAAACTCAATCAAATTTGTGAGACATGATTTCCCATGCACAAAGCCCTGTTGACTATCTCTAATTAGTCCTTGCCTTTCCAAATACATGAACATCCTGTCCCTCAGGTTCCCTCCAACAACTTGCCCACCACCGACATCAGGCTCACTGGTCTATAGTTCCCTGGCTTGTCCTTACCACCCTTCTTAAACAGTGACACCACGTTAGCCAACCTCCAGTCTTCCGGCACCTCACTTGTTACTATCAATGATACAAATATCTCAGTAAGAGGCCCAGCAATCACTTCTCTAACTTCCCACAGAGTTCTTGGGTACACCTAATCAGGTCCTGGGGATTTATCCAACTTTATGCATTTCAAGACATGCAGCACTTCCTCCTCTGTAATATGGACATTTTTCAAGATGTCACCAGCTAATTCCTGCATTCTATATCTTACATATCCTTTTCCACAGTAAACACTGATGCAAAATACTCATTTAGTATCTCCACCATTTCCTGCGGCTCCACACCAAGGCCGCCTTGCTGATCTTTGAGGGGCTCTATTTTCTCCCTAGTCACCTTTTTGTCCTTAATGTATTTGTAAAATCTTTTGGGATTCTCTTTAACTCTATTTGCCAAAACTATCTCATGTCCCCTTTTTGCCCTCCTGATTTCCCTCTCAAGTATACTCCTACAGCCTTTATACTCTTCTAAGGATTTGCTCGCTCTATCCTGTCTATACCTTATATATCCTTCCTTCTTTTTCTTAACCAAACCCTGAATTACTTTAGTCATCCAGCATTCCCTATACCTACCAGCCTTTCCTTTCACACTTACAGGAATATAGTCTCATTTCTGAAGGCTTCCCATCTTCCATCTGTCTCTTCACCTGCGAACGTCTGTCCCCAATTAGCTTTTAAAAGTTCTTGCCTAATACCTTGCTGGAAGTTGATTTCAATTAATGAAAACAAAAGTTTTTAAAAAGCACACAAAAAGGGGTTTTATGCAATGTGTGGCAAGAGTAGTTTGAATTTAAGGATTTTTCCCAAATGTTTAAACACAATAAACTCAGACTGAACACATGAAGTCACATTAAAATTTAATTTAAAAAGGATTTTTTTTTGTTTTAATTGTGGCTATTATTTGCATGTAATTAAGTGCGTGGTAATCAACGTGATAGCTTTGTGATTTTATCAATTATGGTATGAACTGATTTTCTGATCTGACAGATGAACTGAAAACCTGTAAAATCTATGCGTCTTATCTACCCACTAATTTCCTGGAGCCGTTAAATCATAAAAGTCAAATATGTATTTAAAACGGCGCATTCTATCCGTGTATCCCTTACAGCAAGATGCATGAATATTTTACCGTTGGCAATAAACGAGATGACCTTGTTTGGGGGCGGGGAAGATGGGTGGTGGTGGTTTTCCATTTCCTTAATATAGAAGTTGTGTTTGGTGTCTCTGCTGCCACGCGATATTAAATACATAAATCACTGACCTTGAGACTCCATATCTGATTTCTAAACAAGTCTCCTTAACACTACTGCAAATGTCTATATGGAAGGAAACGAGTCTCATTCAAGGATCATACCCTGTTCAGAAAACAATGTGTCTGATACATGTCATCATTGAGATTTCTGCTCCACAAAGAAATATCAAATTAATAGACAACACACAATCTTGCGGATTCCTATATACATAAAGATACTTTAATAGTTAATGATAACTAGTTCACAAAATACACATGCGTCTTACAGGAAATTAAAATAAATATGTTTTATTTTATGTTAGAGTCATACATTTTAGCTCGACTTATACTTTGGAAACTTCATTCTTGAAGCACATCCCTCCGGTAAAATATCAATCTTGCTTTTGAAAAAAAAACAAAATGTTTGTTTTTACTTCGGTCTAAATCTCAATATTCAATGGTTTAAAGGGGTGAGGGGAGAAGATGAACCGTGAGGATTTGATGCTTTCTCACTTCTTCAGGACTATTAGGGATGGTAATAATGTCGTGACCTTGCCTGACGCTCATTTCCCCCTTGCACGCTTCAAAACAACTTGGCGGGCAATGAGGGTTCAACAAGTGCCAACTGTTTCGGGCAATCTATGAGCACAGATTGCCAACCATCAGCACTGGGTATAGGAGAACTGTCAACCCCTCTTATCACTAACGATGGATGTCATTGGCACTGGAGTTTGTCACGTGTTAAATGTACTTCAGAAAGTTCTTTTTTGTATTAACTTGAAGGATGAGACTAATATGACTGCCCTCGACAACTTTATTTGCATGAATGGACAGTAATGGAATCATTGATCTAAAAAAATTTCCAACACGTTCATTGTTTCAATATTCGACAATTTGTTTTTAACAGGCATCTTTAAATATTATTCCAAGTGTTTGATTGTCCAGAGTGTTATAACTTTGGCGCGACAAATGCCTTTTGCTCTGTCTAGTGTGCTTGCATGGGGTCAGGGATCGCTATCACAGAGGCTCAGCAGGAAATCCACTCTGCAGCCACTTCATTCTTTTGCTTTGCCATATCACACTAAAAGAACTCAGAGGCGACCTGTGAGACACTTCCTCGCCAGTGGCGGCTTTCATTCCGTCCGGATTGCTGTCAACTCCTCCAAAGGCGTATGTATCAAGTGATTTATTTGCCT
Organism: Chiloscyllium punctatum; assembly: GCF_047496795.1. Lineage (NCBI taxonomy): Eukaryota > Metazoa > Chordata > Chondrichthyes > Orectolobiformes > Hemiscylliidae > Chiloscyllium > Chiloscyllium punctatum. The sequence continues at coordinate 68,378,020 of NC_092740.1, forward strand.
TCCACCCCTGCGGTGTTTGCTTTGCGGATATCTTCCTGTATTACCTTTCCCTACAAGTGATGCTCAGGAGCTTCAGCTAATTTAATGTTTTGGCATTACGCCTCCGACTGGTTCAAATTTTTGCACAGGCACGGTTTCAGATCGGATTTCGATTTGAAATGGGATTATGTCCTTGCGGATGCCATGATTATATGCAATTTCCACATTTGATCCTACACAGACTATAACACGAAATTACACTGAAGGTTCTGCAGGGGGTTGGACCTCCTTCGGAAATGACAAGGAATTGACAAGATACGGTGGTCTTTTAGTTCATCTGAACAAATACTTAATCAATTGTGATCACAGTCCCTATAATAGTGAACATCCGCTTAGATGAACCATCAGAAATTGTTGACCTTATCGTAAATTTTTCGGATGTACTTTGTTGTATTTTTTTTTCACATTTAAATCATCATATCCTCGCTATATTTATAATTCTATTTATTGAACACTGAAGTTTCTTAAATAAAGTGCTTCTATCTTATATTTTCACTGTTTCTGCCCTTTCACTTTTCCCTTACAACATCTGAAATACACCGACAGCCGCGGGTCTCTGGAATAACGTACTGGATCGGGTTTTCTAGGTAGTCACTCCAGGGCACCTTCATCAATATAATTAGATACGTAGGAGAGTGGCGCAACATTGGAAACATTCTCTCGCCCCCAAATCACGTGTGCAAATCATATAAAAGGCTTTCCCTTTTGAACGTTTTATAGGTCATTCTGTCAAATTCCTGAGGGTCAGTGCAAATTCGATGGGCCAAATGGCTTCTTTCCGCACAGTAGAGAGTTTATTATTCTTACTCCAACATTTTTGATAATCGATACAGTGGCGCATGCGAGACTAGCTGTGGAGATTGCAACTTCACAGCGTTGATCAAATCAGCAGCTATCAGAACCAGAGAAAAATTACAAACCCATGTGTGCAGTTCCCATTTCGTTGTGAAAGGATAGCCTTTAACCTCATTGATAACTGCAGTTTACGAAGTATAGTTTCTGATGGGGAAACGTCTCTAAATTTGTACTTCGTGAGAAAAGTTCAATTTAACGATGTCAATTTACATTGGGACATGTTCGATTGGATTTGGAGAGCAGTATGAAAATTGCCGGATTTGTACAAAGTAAGGATTCCTTCAGTGTCATCTAAAATTAATCACGGTCTATGTTCTTTAAACATATATTCATTATGCTGCTATACGTGACAGGAAATGAAATGTACACTTTATTTCTGTCTATGCAGCAGGAATATGAATAAGTTCCGATCTAACGTCAATGATCTGGCTGATCAAACAGGCATCTTAGGTGCTTGTATGTGTGGGACACACCACTAAAAGATAACAGCGGGCTTTTCAATATTTATGTCTGCATCGTTTAATTTTGCTGGAGATGCAGGAGGCGGTAAAGATTAACACAAACATAAAAATAGATCTGTTCTTCAAAACCCAAAACGGCGGAGATTCTAAGTATGTTTGACTATCTGTAAATCAATAATGTTCAAAGTAGGTTGCACCAAGTTCTATTTTTGGTAAATAGGCAGGAACAGAGGATTGCATTTTTTTTCTCAGCTCTGTGCTATTCACATTTTTGGCTTGTCATACTGTCCTTGTTCTGAGTATCAGACTGAAAGCAATGGATTCTTTTGAATGACTTTTCTGACCTCGATACAGCTCACACATTCGTCCTGTGATCTCAAAGGGCTTGTGTGCGAGTTTGTGCTAACGTCAAGGGGTCTTTGAAAAAAAAAGTGTCAGCTCTACATTGTAACATTTAAAGAGCAACTTTCAACTGTGTCCATTTTCCAGGTTTCTGAATTTTATTTTATTTCAATACTTTTTAACAGCCAAGTGCTATTCTAAATGCCAAAGAACAGCTTGTTTAATAAAGATGAATAGTTAGTGCTTCTGGTCTTTTATTGGTAAATTGAAAGGGACAGACTTCCTCCCCTGGATTTTCAACCACTTCAGAAAACAATGAAACGGCAATGCCCGAGACTATTAAACAACCATAGATTTTCCGTGAGAGGCAAGTCAGCTGCCGGAGATTAATTTTATATTTTAATGTATTACAGTTATAACAGGATACAATCTCAGCAACTCAGTGTAATCGCTATTGTAAATCATAACATATATCTGATGGATGAATTTGGAATGCACGAAGTTAATACATTCAAGAGAATGTTCAAAAGAGGTTTCACTTATTGTCCTACTCATCAAACTGAGAGGAAGATTGGTTCCTAGGAATGGAGCATTTTCTGCTTTATTCACCTACTGAGATATCAAGCAGTAGGAAATGATGATTTAAACTGGGTTAAGTATCGATTCCCCTCTACTCTCCCTTTCTTCTAATCAGAGAAGAGCCTGCATTGTTCCAGAGCGATTAGCCCATTGCCTCTCTACCAGCTGGCTTCCCCGTCAAACCTGACCTTTGGGTTGAAGTGCGATCAGTTTTGTGCTGTGAATCCATGGTCACCGAGACCAGAACGATTTCGCATCGACAACCATTACCCAACGGAAGCAGAAAGGATACTTCTACCTTCATGGTCCCAATTGAATTCAAACACAGGACTCTGAGCACTCAGTTTTGTCCCCTAGCTTCTTCTTCCGAAATACTGATGTTCCAATTTTCGAACAAGTTATAATGGCAGAATCGGCAAATTCACCATGACATCATATGAAACATCACTTTTAAAAGTAGAATAAGCTGGCGGCCTGATTATTATTAAATGCAGGCTCATTAAATTGTATAACCAACCATATTCCTTCTGTTTATATTTGTGTGTTATATTGTGCTGCCGTTGTTAATTAGATTAGATTACTTACAGTGTGGAAACAGGCCCTTCGGCCCAACAAGTCCACACCGACCCGCCGAAGCGCAACCCACCCAGACCCATTCCCCCACATTTACCCCTGCCCCTAACACTACGGGCAAAAACCCAACTTGCTGTGAAAATGTCGCATTTTGAGTTCAGATTTCCTTCGTCCGGGACTGGAATGGAATAATTCCACCAGATCTCGGAATAAATAAAACATTTATAAATGCAGTGTCAAGAAAAAGACGCAGTGTGCTCTTTAAAACATATTTTCAAACGTTTAATAGCCAAAGACATTGAACATCCATACTATTTATAATGAACACCTTCAGTTTTATTTATGTATAGTTGCTCAGACACGTGTATATACAAAACAGATGTATAGAGTGGTTCCAGATGGCAGTACGCCACAGGTTTGTTTATTCTCCCTCATAAGCAAGTCAAAATGCACTCGTCAATAAGTGCAAAGAATCTGCTTTTCAAGCGGTTCTTGAGCAGGGCAGTACAGGCACAGGACAACAATGAACTGGGCTCTAATATCCAGACGCACACACAATGAGTGGCTCTAACGGAGTGTCAAGAGTAAGCATCTAAAATAGATTTAGCGGACTCCATGAGTAACCTTCAGCATGCCAGCATTTATTAAACTGTACAGACAATGGCAGCAACGCTATTGTAAGAAGATTCGTCTCGCATCAGAGCGGTCTGGGGGCTAATGCATGGGAAAAACTTGGAGTTGCCAAATAGAACAGATTTACCCATTCACCGCTCAATGAAGGCTCCGATGAAAGCAGGGAACAGCGGATCTACGTGGAGTGAATAAAGGGGGAGTGGATTAATTTCTATGCTTCTAAAATTTATAGAACCATTTCCATTCCACATTGCAAGGTAGGTCAGTGAAGTGTGGTTGTGGTTGACAGGTATCATACACCCCTATTTGGGGCCTTGTCATGAACTGCTTCCACACAAAAGGGGGGAAAAAGGAACAGTAGACGAAATTTACAAAAGTATATCGACAAACGTTTGTTTTTTTTAACTCCAGTCCATACGCATGCTACAAAGATAAAGGCAAGATCTTCCCATAAAACATTCACTTCATCTCTGGGAGAGAAAGAAAACCAGGAACACAAACAGATCAACTTTCAGAATTACCAGGCCTCTTCACAAAGGGTTTTGTGACCAGAATTCTACACCGTCTCAAACATTTAGGACCAATACGTTGAATGTTAATTTTTTTTTTGCTTCACTCTCCTCACACATAACAAGCAATTTGCAAGCTGCTCCCGTTCCTGTTCTTGCAGCTTTCTGTATGTAGCGTTTGCACTTATTCGCCAAAGCAGCTCGCAGTATTGTAGCAATACATCGTCCATTCCAACATAGATGTTTGCTTAACCTGCTCAGTCAAATCCAGAAATTCTATTGTATTCAATTATAAAAGATGTAAGAATTGGAATTAATACTTTATCAAACACTATTTACAACATAGGTTGCTAATAATACAGGATTTAAACAAGTTTTTTTTCCTTTTGCCCTCGAAGAAGGTACAAACCAATGTACTAAGCTAACACTAATGTTATAGACTATTACAGGATACATAGTATCCACTGAACAGATTGATCCTTATTTCCCTGCTTACAAAAAGGCAACCAAAAGTGAAGAAGCAAGAAAGTGGTTGGTTGTAAATGTCCTCCATTATATTAGGGGCATCCATTTCTTGTTATAATTCTCCAGGAGTGTAAAAGTAATCATTTAATATGGAATCCATTCTTGACTAAAATATATTGGCAACAGTCACTGTGGAACAGATTAAACTGTCAGAAATTAATAACGTCCAATAGTGAACTGTAGTCTACAGCTGCTCAGAACAAAATAATGCAATGGTTACATCACTAATAGAGTTGGATTGTAATTCAGTTTATCAGGAGAAAATGCAGTATTTTTACATTCTCAGTTCATTAGCTTTTTCAATTATAGAACATAGTGTTAAAATAAACTGCAAAATTATCAGTTAAGCCCAATATCTATCCTTGTTCACATGAAAACTATCCATATTACAAATGACATTAGCATTTCTAACCTATCATTTAACCTTTATTTTTTGTTTCTCAAATAGTTCTGCAGAATGGAAGTAGCCTATGGCTAACTGCACCATCCCTCAGTTCTGTATTGCTTCCCAATTTCTTCAAAGGTTATTCTGTCTACACACACAACCTACAAAAATACTGAACCTGAATGAGGGCTCATGAAACAGGAAATGTGTCAAAAATACAAAATATTACAGACAATGTTAGCGGCTGCATGAGCAGTGTCGCTTCAGACACATGTTGAATTATAACTCCTGAGAGGGATGGGGTTATATCTATTCAGAATATCACCCCTCAAGTCCTGACATGGTGACTTGATGCTTTGCATGATCATCTTACGGTATTGAGTGAGAAGGTATAAATATTGCATGGAGGTATAAACCCTCTTGGGCTTCTGCTCAATATTCTTATTCTTCAGTGACTGCATCTGCCACTACTGTTTCGCATCCGTACTTGGATGACAAGAGCTAAACCATCTAGGGGTATTTTGAAAGACAAATGTACAGGAAAATAAGAATCATTAGTCTCAAAATATAATTTGGCATTTTTGGGGGCTTATCAGTTTGGATACATCTTCCCTCTCCAATCATTCTCTACTCTCCTCATGTAAAATAAATCTTGTGTCTGGAATAAACTGAACGCTCCCCCTCCTCAACAGTGCAGTTACAGAATCCGTGTTGTTTCCTGATCCAGCCATGCTGTGTCAGAGGTTCCTTGGATTTTTGAGCACTACAATGTAGAAAGTGCCATGATAAGGATCAGCACAGTTGCCAAAATTAGCGGGGATATCCTGGGTATTTGAGCGTTGTTCTCACCACGCGATGGCTCAGCTTCATGTATGGTGTCATCTATTCAGAGAGAACAAACACAGGAAGCAATGCTGTTACAGAAAAAGACAACAGAAAGAATGATCCGCAGTACTTTAGTTACAATTATACATCAGCCAAGCTCCTCAGGCAAATACATTTCATTGCACATTCCATGCTAGTGTGACAATCTACACTGCGTTTCAAATTTCTAATTTCTTTTAATTTGGAAAGATTTTCATTAACTATGCTTAGTAGAAAATCAATGAAAAACAAAAGCAATGGTAGGTAAGAAGCACTGATGAACTTTTAATATTTTAAATAAAACATACATTTCAGTCTACAAAATCATGAGCTGAGATTTTTAATGCCTGGGAGCTGTTCTGTCAATTTCTAAGCAGTTTGTTCAATTTAAATTAAGCAATTTCATGCACCACATCTACTGTTGGCTTTCTCATTAAAATATTTGGAAAGATTTTAGTATTGACTGGAGTACATTTTCCTGAAAAATGAAATGAAATATGACCACTCAGGAAGATTTTAGATTAAAACAATTTGAAGGCATTAAAATAATTCAGATCCAGCCACTTATGAATTTTTTTACTTTGCAAAAATATTTATTCAACCGCATGAGAAAACCAACAGAACAGGTCATCAATTAACATTCATAATTAACTTTATTTGGTATCCAGACAAAGTGACAACTGAATGGCACAGTGAGTATATCTACAAGCTCAGATTGAATGGAGAAATGAGGGAATAATGTAAATATTTTCCACTTGATCCACAGAATACAAAAGTTAAATTGCTGGTTTTTGATTATTTCAAAAATCTGATTCCATTGCTGTCTCTGGAACTGTAACCCACAAAGTTAGCATGTGATCTATTCACTGTTTTGTCTCTGAGTTATAATTTTTTTATATATCGAAGACGAAGGACTGTTTTCATTCTCCCATTTATAAAAATGGTCATTGAAAACCTTTAGATACAGAAATGTAGTACCTTTCCATTCCCTGAGTAATGAAATCTTTATGAAAGTCACTGGTCTTTAAGTCTGTTTATTATAATTAGTATCTTGCATTTGCCCAACAGTAAAAACACACAGAATACTTCCAAGCTGCATAATTTTAAAATATTACCCTTTCTGGGTAAAATTGTTTCTACATTTGAGTGGAGAGATACTTGCAAGTCATTTTCTATGATTTCTAGTGCTAGCAACACTGTAAACACATTCTTTCTTTTTTTTTGTTTCAGAAATAGCAAACAGAAAATGTTTTCTCCTACCATTTATGATGTTACTAACAAAAGCTAGGAGGAGAAATCCACTGTCACCTTTTTCAAACCATTAACCAGGTGACCACAATTCAACAGGTCAACTTTTGGTGTATAAGGCTTTGAATTTAGGAATCTACTTCTGTCTTTTCTACTTTGTACAGGAAATGCTACATATTTGCTATTATAAGGAACACCTTTTCACTCTGAGTAGTGTGTAACCTTGGCACTCTCTTTGCTTTTGACCAAAATGTGACAGAATTTCTTTACTGCAGAACTGTGAAGTCAAAACTCTCTCTTACTTGACATCTAATATTTTCACATCCCATTTTCCCAATGTCCATCATTTTTTTTCTATCCACCAAATTATTTTCAAAATGATCTTCAAAACCTCCATAAATTAACTTCAGTCTATCTGGAAAATATTCCGACATGCCTATTTTCAGATTCCCCTCATTGTTCCTCTCACTATTGTTTGTTCCTCATTCTCTGATTTATTAGCTGAGGTTGATTTTTCATCCATGTTGTCCTTGCTCCCTGGAACTTCTTTCAAAAATCATTTTGTCTTACTACTTTACCTTCTGCTTTCAAAACCTGCCCAAGCTTTTGACATCCTTTCCCTACATCCCCTCACTCATGCTGAACATCCATCCATCCTCAAGAAAATACACTTAGATATTCAATTGCACTGTATACATCCAAGTGGTTGCAGTGGTAGTAACAGACACAAGGACTTTCTATTCAAATTAGACCAATTGCTGGGGATAGAAAGCTTTGCCAAGGAATCCCTAATAAATGTGTTGATTTTCTTTCTGTAATATCAAAGTAAATTTAAGCACTAAATCTGTCACTGATGTGCAAGCTCAGTGAAAAAGTTCTATTTGCTTTTTGTAGCATTGAATCAAATTAATTTACTGCCCACTTTTAATTTAAGGGGACTTTCCAGCCTCTGCAGACTTAGGAGGAATTGTGTGTCTATTTGGCACACCAGTTATTTCCCTAAGAAATGCAGATTCTTCTGCATTTTGATTTTATAATCTCTTCATGGAAATAGGCCACATTACTGGGGTGAAAGCCCATTGTTGAAAAGTGCATGGATCTAAATAAGGTTACAACTTTGATGTCCCTGTGATCCTTGCAGAATTGTTACTTTTAACTATTTTGCCTGGGTGCCCTCTATTTTGAGGATGGAGTTAAGTTTTAAGTAACAAACAATTGATGTGAAAAATTAAACGTAAAGAAGAACGAAATAAAGAAAATTTAAAAATGTCTAAATCGGTCCAGTGTAAAGATCATAAAAATTTGAGCACCGTAATGTTGACTTAGCCAATCTCAGATGGTGAATGCAGAAATAGCATTAATTGGCTATCATTCTGGTGTGAAGTAAAACGAGTAGAAAGGAAAGAATGAAAATATTAGCCGGGTTTGCTGTTCTGATCATAATTCAACAATTGTGTCTAATTTGTGGATGCTTGAATTCTAAATGAGAACAAGTTGGATTTGGCTGTTACATTTTCCAGATTTGGACAGTCCACTAGCACTCAGTGTTGAGATCACACACAAATACATTATCTTGTTGAGATATGAAAAGGGCACCTCTACAGCACAGTCGGAGAATTGAAGACAACAGAAACTATGGAAAGTAGAAATTGCAATGAGATACAAATAGCGACAGCCCCTTCACTGACTTTCTCAGAACAATGACTAATAGATGTTGTTGCAAAATCAAATTTCATGGTTTCCAATTAGCATTGCTTTGATTGTATAATCAGGCAAGAATCTCTGTTCCCTTAGGATGTCTTCTTTTGGTATCGCTAAAGTGCAATGGACACAAATTGCCAATAGATATAGATCTCAAACTTTCCAAAATAAATTTCCTTAGAATCATAACTCTCAGAAGATAAGTGAAACCATAGGTAATGATACTTAGGAGTCAGCCTTTGCTCAATTGGTAGCCCACTTGTCTCTGAGATGTTTGGTTATTGGCTAAAGCTGCAGAATAAATGTTGTCACATATACTAGCCATCATATCAGTTTGGTATTGGGTGATTGCTGGATAGTAGAAGATGTTGTCTTGCAGAGTGAATGTTAAATTGAGGGCCCATGTGGTTGGATGGGCATTAAAGAAAATATAGCATGATTCTAAGAAAATCAGGCGAGTGCTCCTAGATTCTAGGTTAGCATCTTTGCTGAAACAGATAATCTGGATGTTTATATCATTGCTGTTTTTTGAGATTCTGCTGTGCGCAAATTTGAGAGTCAATTTTCTTCATCAGAACAGGGCGCACATTACAAGAAGTACTTATTTGACTGTAAATCATGAACTGCATTATGTTAATACAATCTTTTCCTTTGACAGGAAAATCATGTGAGTTAATGCAGAATGTGCTTCCATTGATCTGGACTGAATCCAAACCTAGAATCCAAGGGTGAAAGGTGAATGTTCTAATTCACTGTGCCGCTCAGACTTTCACAATAATGAAATGAACAGCAATATTGAGTTGCATCAATTTTCACGTTAGGCTTGTTAAAATATTGGCAGCAGCAGTGAGTTACTAACATGACTAAAAATACTCAGAGACACAAATGGTGGTGGCAGAGTTTAATGAAAAGGACAACATTAAAAATACAGAGAGACACATGTCTGGACATTGCTGTTCAAGGCAGTAATGCTGGCAGACAACAGCCTAGGTTCTACCAAATTGAGGGAGCCATTTGTCACAAAGTGACTATTTTCAAATGTCATGGACAGAACTCTTGCAATACATGAGAACTGCAACCCCTTTCAAATTTGGAATAATCCTTTCCCTCCCATTTATTAATTACATAATTAGTTAATTGCATGCTTCTATTTTCGTTAATCGTTAGGCAGTTTTATTGTAGCACTAAAAAGATTGATTAATTTAACTAATTTCTTATTAAGGCAAGCTTTTTTGCAAAGCAATTGCAACAAAGCAGTTATAAAGACAATGGGACAATACATCTCCTGGATATACTGTCTCACTAAATTTGTATTAAGCAGAATATCCAGCACTGCATGGAATCAACTGACCTTCATTTTATCTCACATGCCTTTAGCTGACGGCAATGATAAAAATCTGGCACACCATGCAAAAGTTTTTGCATCATTCTGTTGCAATATATACAGAAGAAAATTAGCAATGAGGCCACCACCAAAAAAAAAGCAGGGTGAACAAGCTTTCAACATTGAACCCATGCAGGGCATGCAAACTGTGATGGAGGGTCAATAAGAAAGGTGGGATGGGAACAGACGCACTTGTTAGAAGATTCTCTAAGCATACTAACCTGCTGGTTCTAATGAACTGTCTACTCTGTCGTTAGCACCGAAAACACTTTCATGTACACCTACAGTTTTCGAACAGCTGTCTATAACAAAAATAGAAATAATAGCCAATATGTTAGTGTGACATTTTTCCCTGCTTTTTCTTTTTTTTTCAAATTGTTGCACATTGTGCACATGTCAAAAGTGCTGTTGAACTTGTCCATTTGTTTTAACCATGGAAAATTTGCAGAAACAACAAGTTAGCAACTGCCATAAAAGCTTGGTGAAGAAATGTAAGAAGAAAAATGAAAACAAAATGCAATGTACAGAACAGGTACCGCACAAAATAAACACAGAAAGATTTTTTTTTAAAACCAGTGTTTATGAGAAGGCATGCGCTAAAGCCACCCTTTGCAACCTTGTCAAAGGAACTTACTTGATTGTCGCACGAGAACTTTCAATTTTAAACAAGTCTTCTTTCCATTATCTGGGATAGCTGAAGCTGTGAAGTGTGAAGAGAAATCATTTTAAGACTCTGCAATATTAATAAACAGCATCTTTTTGTTAGTAACAAGTAAAAACATTTCTGAAACCTGATGTGGAGCCAATATAAAAATAAATTAGTGCACTGTGGTCTGAGAAGAGGATTTCACATTTGTAAGTGTCATTTTACACCAGTACTGAATCTAACATATTGCTGAAGGCAATATGTAAAGTACTTAAAAATATTTTCAACTTGAAGGCAAAAATTTAATGTCGTGCCATTACAGACAAAGATAATATTGAATATTTTGCCAGGTCTAAACCACAAAATTGATCATTATCTTAATGGTACAATTTCAAAAAAGGATTCGGGGTGAGGTTGTTTGATTACGTTTTGATTTTCCTCCTCCCTACAATTGTCAGCCAGTCCACCTAAACACTTTGAAATGTGTAACAAATCTGCTGGAGCATAACAGTCTGGTTGAAAGCTCCCGCTAAATCACAGCTAAGAGCTGCCTCCCCTATCACTAAATTAAAGCATAGAACATGCTATTAGGTCAAAGCTTGAGGTCTGTGGTCACAGGCAGGAAATGACCACTTTTGTACTTTCCTGCGGGTCCCACTGTCGCTATGTTACAAGTGATGCTGTGTAAAGCACTGAGACTATTTACTTGTCCACAGGAAATCTAATAAAAGAGAACTTTCACAAATCCTGGGCACAAGCTAGACAAGGCATGATGTTTTCTGTATCATTCATACAGCCCTTGTCTAGCTTCCCTTGAGAAAAGTTAACTTATAAATCAGTTTGAGAAGAATGAACCAGGAGAAAACAAAACAAGTTAATAAAAAGAAAACAAAATAGAAAGAAATGCAGGCAGAAAAATTAAGTTAAAATATACCATAATAAAGTGATAGTGAAGAGGCTATCATGTTGGCAGTAGTACAAAGGCAAAATTCTCTGTGGGTGTTAGGAAATTTGAAGTTAAAACAGCAAATTCTGGAAACACCCCAGCCAATTGATCTGGAACACTGGGCAGGAAATTAAGGGGTGGAAGAAGACTACTCACTCCCTGGAAGGAAAGTCAGCAGCAAGTTGACAGACCAGAAAGAAGTTGACCTACAGTTGTAGCACGTTATTAGCAGGCTATATGTTTAATTGAAACAGACATTGCCGGAGAAACTTAGCAGGTCTGACAGCATCTGTCAGGAAAAAGCAGAATTAATGTTTCAAGTCCAGTCTGAAGAAGGGTCACTGGACCTGAAACGTTAATCCTGATTACTCTCCACAGATGCTGTCTAACTTGCTGAGTTTATCCAGCAGTTTCCTACGTCCACAGTTCTTGGTTTTGTTTTACACTGCTTCATTGTTGGACTTCTATCCTTCACCCTAGGGAACAGCTGGATAATTAGGTTAGCCTAAAATTCTATCAGCCCTAGAAGAGCCAAAGCTCAGCTATGAGCGCTGTTGGGACTCCAGACAGAGGATTAAACATCACAGTTAACCTAAGAAAGTAAATTACAGGACTTTAGGGTTGGAAGGACTCCCAGAGTCAATAGAGGGTGTCCAAGTTTGGATTGGTTGACAGATAGCAGAGAAGGAAAAGTTAAAGTTTGGAGCCCAGTGTGTCTGTGTGTGCCTGTGCGTGCCTGTGCATGCATGTGTGTGCATGTGTGTGTCTGTGCGTGCATGTGTGCATCCAGTGAATGCACAGCACCTCCTGAATGAAATACTTTCCTTCCTTCCCATCTTTTACGTGTACCCTTTCCCACTCTAGTTAATGCCAGTCCCATTTTGGCATGGGCAGCGTATTATCAAGACTAATTGCAATTTTAATAAGCTCAATTAACCTGTTATTACCTGGTGACAGATTGTTGATGGGCTAGTGACCCCACCACCTACTTATCCTCTATGAAAGGGGCCAGTTCAAGGTGATAGGAAGGTGGTGGGGGTCACTGTCAAACCAATATTACATGCCCCATGTCAAAAACATCACCAGCAGGTGGCATGTAATATCCAACTCAGCTTGTTGACAAATACAGCCTCACCTGCTAGGTGTTTCCAGCATTTCCTGACTCAATGGTGGTAATTAAACCAGGCCAAGCTGTTGCCTGAACAGTTTGCAGCAACTTAATAAGCAAAAAAAGTTAACAATTATATTTTATGACAATTTAATTTACACAGTAGCTTCTGTGTGAAGAACACACAGCTGGACATGTCCAAAAATATCACTGTAAAACTTGAAGACTGTTCTGCTATCTCAAGTAGTCCAAATTGGCCACTCTGTTTTCAAGCAGCAAAATACTCCTGGTTATTTCCTTTTCTCAAAAGAGCAATGTCAGTTAGCGAGAAACTGCAAGACAACCATGCAACAGAAACACTCAAAACGTTTTGGGCTATGAGAATTTAAAAAAAAGCAAATCAGAAGCAAAATAAAAGTGCATGCATGAAACAGTTAGTCTTATGTTAAGGGCTGGGATGAAGCAAACACAGCTGTTACTGTGGTGCTGTGGGCAAGAATGACACCAAAAGACATTGTAACTAAACTAGCCAGACATACAGATTAAAGTAGTTAAAATAATACAGTTAAACCATTCATAAATTAGTCACATCACCAATGCTGAAGAGTCAGAAGTTGCTAAAATCTTGGCTGCTTTCACACAGAACATAAATACAGATTGCAGAATACAATCACAAAAAGAGTGTAGAAGCTGAAAGTTATAATCATAATGATGTCACAGTGGGCTGTATTTGAAAGGAAGCAGCTACATTTCTAAATGCTTTTGATGAGAGAATGGATCAACTGATTTTGTAAGGACCCATTAACTTGGTCTGTGGAGAGATTAGACTTTGCACAGAAAGAAGCACAAGTCGTCAATATCAACTCTGAACAATAAAAATCCAAATGAAAGTTTTGCCCTCAATTCTTTTTAATTCCTGTCTCACCTTTGAGGACTAACCATGCTAGTCATGACCTTAAATGTTTCCTTCAATTTGGTACTGATTAGCCAACTGTAAGTTTTGCAACTACAACAGTGTTTTTAAAAGCAAGTTACAAAGTGCTCTGGAGGCAGTGTAAATACATAGGCTTGGTTCCAATGGGCATTTAGAAAAGCAAATATATTTAATATTCAAGCAGCAAGTCACCAAGGATCTGATTAACCAAGCAAAGTGAATGAATACAATGACAGCAGTGCATAATTTGAAGCTTTGAGGATAATGTTCTTTTGATTATGGTAGTATTCTGCCAAAAACATAATGACAATCAAAATCACTTGGAAACTCTATGAGCATTTACTGACTTATCTTGCAATACATAGGTGTTCCTCAAGGCACAGCAAACCAGGGCTCCACGCAGCTTAACCTGTTTGTCCATCGTCAGAAACACAGTAAAGGCTGTCATGTTTCCAGTGAAACTTCCAGAATAGGTGTCAGAGTATTACTTAGGTAGAGAGTAGTATAACTATTCCCCAAGTCAGAGAACAAGAACAGCAATTACCAAACTTGAAAACATGAATTCACATAACTTTGAAAAAAAAATCACAATCACCTATGCCTTAGTAATATACCATTGCATGTGCAATGAAGACTATCACCCATACCATTCACTGTCCCCCATCATTCATATCAACTGTGCCTTTCCTCAGGGAAAGAACGGACTGGTTATTTGCCAGAATAATTTAAGTCACACTGGCAATTTTAAACTAGCTTCAGGTGGTGGGAGTTACCGCAGTGCATTATGACTAGAGTGAAAACAACATTGTTCAAACTGACAGTTTGACTGTGTTGTAATATTAGAAATATGTATGACGCAATCTCCAATTAGTATTCGCAGGTATTAAATGTTCCTGTGACAACAAGAAACACTACATATTGATAGCTGCCTTGGCTCTTATTTATGGGTTTATTTAAGTGTAGAATCATTTTGACTGGCTCTGGAGAATAAAATTTGCCTGCAGCAGAAAGTTGCAGACAAAAAAGGATAGGTTAAGTGGGCAAAATCTGTCAAATGGAATATAATATGGGAAAATATGAAGTTAGAGTATGCATTAAACAACAAATAACAGTAGAGTTCCAAGATGCACGGGGATCGAGGTGTCCGAGTGCATAAGTCACAAAAGGTTAGTTTTCATGTACAGCAAGTAGTTAAGACGACTACAGGAATTTTTTTTATTATGAAATAGATAGAACATAAAAGTAAGAATGTTATGCGTCAGTTATAAAAGGCATTAGTGAGACCATATCTTGAGAAATGAGCGCAATTTTTGTTTCCTTATTTATGGAAAGCTGTAAATGTGTTGTCAAAGAAAGCTAGGAGAAAGTGAGGGCTGCAGATGCTGGAGATCAGAGCTGAAAATGTGTTGCTGGAAAAGCGCAGCAGGTCAGGCAGCATCCAAGGAGCAGGAGAATTTGACTTTTCGGGTATGAACCCTTCTTCAGGAAACATCCAAAATGTCGATTCTCCTGCTCCTTGGATGCTGCCTGACCTGTCAAAGAAAGCTTACTACATTGATTCCTGGAATGAACAAATTGTCTTACGAGGGAAGAGTGGACAGACTGGATTAGTTTCCACTAGAGTTTAGAAGAATGAGGGTGGTCTTGATTGAAGCATACAAGATCCTAAATGGTCTTAACTAGGTGGATGTGGAAAGGATCTTTCCTCTTGACAGTGAATCCAGAATAAGAAGGCTCTTTATAAAAATTAACAGTCGCCCTTTATGAACAGGGATGAGGAGAAAATATTTTGTCTGAGGACTTGTGACTTTGGAACTCTGTCCCAGATGTCGCTGGAAACAGGGTCACTGAATATTTTTAAAACCGAGGTGGATAGATTCTTGTTATGCAGAAGAATCAAATATTATCAGGAGTAAATGAAAATGTGGAACTTGAAATACAAACAGGCCAGCCACAATCCTATTGAACGGTGAAGCAGGTTCGAGGGGACAAACTACCTACTTCTACTCCTAACTTCAATGTATGTATGTTCAAAGACCTTCTCAGAGCCTACCATGAAACTGTTTCACATTCAAATCCTTCTCTTCTTTGTGAAATGCCTTCAAATACTTTTTCTCCCTTAGCACCTTCATACATTCTATGATGTTGCTGTTTATTTTATGGTTATCAAGCTGAGGGCTGTAGGGGTGTGTGCACACGTTTAGGATCTTTCCTGCATTTCTGCAGAAACCTGATGTCTGTGTTGACACATACACACACACTCTACAGACCCGTACACTCATGCAGACTCACTCTCATACACAAGCTCGCTCTCACACTCATACGCACCCTCTCACAGACTTATACCCCTTTACATTCACTCTCACACATATACATACACATATAAGTTTGTGGGGTGAATTTGTACTTGCAGAATTACATTTTATTTTGCTCAAAAACTGCATGAATCCATGTAAGATTCTGTAAATCCATTTTTTAGAAATAGAATCAGTCTGAACATTGGGGCACCTCAGACCTTCAATACATTATCTGAGCTGACATGTTAACTATTGTTAAAGTTCATTTGAGAATGTAACTTTAAAAAAAGTTCTGGGATTTACATATTAAAGAACTGAAACCAACACAGTTATTCTAAAAGATGAGAGACTTAACAAACAATCCAGGTCTTTTTCAATATATAATTTCAGTTACATCACACTGCAAACTTTTGCTATAAATTCTGTGTCTTACGATCTTATACTCTACAACCACCTGATGAAGGAGCAGTGCTCCGAAAGCTAGTGCTTCCAAGTAAGCCTGTTGGAATATAACTTGGTGTTGTGTAATTTTTTTACTTGGGACTAGATTAGGTCAGGATATCTGGTCGGCATGGATGAGTTGGATTGACGGGTCTGTTTCCATGCTGTACATCTCTATGTGGTATCTGTCCTCCCTTTTTTACAGAAAATATTTGTGATTCCCCATTTATTCACCATGGCCTGGAACTGATCTAGCACACCACAACCTTGACAGCAGCATGGAGCAGAGCTTTGTGTCCCTAGAGAGGTAACCTTAGCTACTTGAACCGGGAGTGGGGTGCAAAACCAGAAAGCCTATGTGAACTGAGGGCTGAGTTGAAAAGTAATTTTGCAAGCCAAAGCTCCAACATATACTTCTACCCTCACAACTACAGCATACAAAACAATGGAATGTCATACTGTATAGATGGTAGCAAGGGCTAGAGCTTCACACATTACTTTATGCAAATTATATGACAAGCATTGCATTTAAATGTCTGATGTTCAGACTGCTTATCGTTGCCTTTTATGAGATGTTGCTAGTTTTTACAACAAGCTTTGCAGTTTTCATGATTTTGCAGTTTGGTATGTTTGCAAAATTCTTCCAAACCTCAACTTCAACCACAGAAGAAACCACAACTCCAATTTCACTAACCCTAACCCTAACCTCTACTGCATCAATGTAATTTTTTTTCCACCTCTCACACAAGCTAACCTTATGTTCCATCTGAATGAGATAAGTAATTCATGGTAAATTAAATGGGCAATGGGTAGTAGGACTGTGGGTTTTGTATCTGTTTCACATTACAGAAACCCAATTGATTTGGACTTTGCAACTTTGGCAAGGCAGAGAGACTGGGCTGAATTCAAATCAAGGTTTTAAGATAAAAGGACAATGTATTAACATGTAGCACACTCAGACTCGCCTTTTCTCGTTATTGTAGTTGAAATGCTACAATGTGGCTGGAATGCACTGACGTTTAATTTTCCAGATTCATTGGTCACAAATGGTTAAAAAAAATCTCCATTTTCACACAGGAACCTGGGTAAATCTCAAGATAAATTTAGCAATAAATTAATCCAGTGATAGTATACTTTTAAAACAAACGAAATCTGCAAAGATTAGGAAGTGCTCTGACTTTCAGGGAGGATCTAAAATCTGATAACCAAACATTTTGAATCTTGGTCACAACTAAGAGCAGAATATCTAATTTCCTTAATTCACATGGTAATTATCAAAGACAGATGCATATTGTCATAACTAATCTACTTCTTAAATCACACTGGTACAGATTTAGACACAAAAACAGGAATGCCAATGTATACTACATATGCAAGTATACACGCAAACTCTCACATCCCAAATACACACATAAATTTGCAAACAAATAGTCTACTCCAGATAATTCACAGTGAGAAACTAAGCTAAACAAGCCAG
This sequence comes from Chiloscyllium punctatum, assembly GCF_047496795.1. Lineage (NCBI taxonomy): Eukaryota > Metazoa > Chordata > Chondrichthyes > Orectolobiformes > Hemiscylliidae > Chiloscyllium > Chiloscyllium punctatum. The sequence goes on from NC_092740.1 coordinate 68,395,967, forward strand.
TAAGGTCCTAATGTTGATCTCTTAACCTTTTTTTTGATAGGTATTTTTATTGAAGAAAAATACATTTTTTAATAACATATTATTACAATTATCTATACAATTAGATATTAAATAAATAATGGCCAAAACACTCAACTAACTACTAATCTAACCTATAACTAACCAGAACGTATAATAAAATATCTTACATTACTTAAAAGGAAAAAAAACATAATAACTAAATAATGAGGTACATGCTCAGAACGAATTAACATTAAGTCATAATAAAACCCATAATCGTACGGGATTCTTCCCCCCGGGGTCCCCAACCAGCCATTACCCCTTAACAAGTTATATGACCTTAGCCAGAGCAATAATAGAATCTGTACACTTGCTATTAATACCTTGGGCTAGGTAGCGGAAAACATACTATTGCTTTCGCTCCTGACCCGGAACCAATGGAGCCTGCTTGAATTGCATTTACAAGTTAGTTATAACCTAAGGCTGCAAACTTGATTTGGGTGGAAAGCAAGAAAAGAACAGGAGTTTAGAGTGGCAGGGTTGGGGAACTGGGTCATGAGGGAGGCTAGAATATAGAGCCTGATCTCTGGCTTCAGGTTCTGGACAGATGACATGGTGCTATTCTATCTAATTCCCATCTCTAAAAGTGATGGGACAGACAGGTAAGGGTAGAAAGCTGGTGGAAGATGGGAGTTGTTTCACAACCTGTTCAGGGAATTCATCTTATTATGTTCTTCAAAGTCTTCAGCTGAACAGAGGCCAATCAAGATATGTTGCATGTCCCACTGAGGCCTGGAAAGGCATCCAACTTTTTCTGGAGTATGAGATTCAGTCCTGGAGAAGGTGAATGCCTTCTCCAGCTGGAGATGAAGATCTTGAAGAATTCTTTATGCTTGACCAGTTTGGGCCAGAAGATTCAGCTCCAGCTTCCAAGTGTGAATGAGCCATCCTAAATATGTTAATGACACTCTCCTTTCAATTTTGTTGGAGGCCCTGGTAGTGGCTCTGCACTGTTACACAGGGGCTAGCACAATTGGATCCTGGGAGATTTTTCAGTCCCCTGCTTTACTGCTGTTTTGTTGTTTCAGGAAAGTACACTGAAAGGACTTGAACTTAAAAGGAATAGTAGTAGTGGGAAGTTGTGCGTGGAGGCAGAGGAGATTGGAGAGACACTAAATCAATACTTTTCGTCAGTATTCACTCAGGAACAGGACGTTGTTGCTGATGTGAACATTGAGTCACAAGTGATTAGAATGGATGGCTTTGAGGTATGTAGGGAAGAGGTCCGGGGAATACTGGAAAGGGTGAAAATAGATAAGTCCCCTCGGCCTGATGGCATTTATCCTAGGATCCTCTGGGAAGCTAGGGAGGAGATAGCGGAGCCATTGGCCTTGATTTTTATGTCGTTGTTGTCTACAGGAATAGTGCCAGAAGACTGGAGGATAGCGAATGTGGTCCCCTTGTTCAAGAAGGGGAGTAGGGACAGCCCTAGTAACTATAGGCCAGTGAGTCTCACTTCTGTTGTGGGCAAAGTCTTAGAGAGAATTGTAAGGGATAGGATTTATGAACATCTGGATAGGAATAATGTGATCAAGGATAGTCAGCATGGTTTTGTGAAGGGCAGGTCGTGCCTCACAAACCTTATTGAGTTATTTGAGAAGGTGACTAAGGAAGTGGACGAGGGTAAAGCAGTAGATGTGGTGTATATGGATTTTAGCAAGGCGTTCGATAAGGTACCCCATGGTAGGCTACTGCAAAAATTACGGCGGTATGGCATTGAGGGTGCATTAGAGGTTTGGATTAGGAATTGGCTGGCTGGAAGGAGACAGAGGGTAGTAGTTGATGGTAAAGGTTCATCTTGGAGTGCAGTTACTAGCGGTGTTCCACAAGGATCTGTTTTGGGACCATTGCTGTTTGTCATTTTTATAAATGACCTGGAGGAGGGGCTTGAAGGCTGGGTGAGCAAGTTTGCGGATGATACGAAAGTCGGTGGAGTGGTGGACAGTGAAGAAGGATGTGGCAGGTTACAGCGGGATATAGATAAGTTGCAGAGCTGGGCAGAAAGGTGGCAAATGGAGTTCAATGTAGCTAAGTGTGAAGTCATTCACTTTGGTAGGAGTAACAAGAAGATGGATTACTGGGCAAATGGTAGGCTACTTGGCAGTGTGGATGAGCAGAGGGATCTTGGTGTCCATGTACACAGATCTCTGAAAGTTGCCACCCAGGTAAATAGTGCTGTGAAGGTGGCATATGGCATACTGGGCTTTATTGGTAGAGGAATTGAGTTCCGGAGTCCTGAGGTCATGTTGCAGTTGTATAAGACTCTGGTGCGGCCTTATCTGGAGTATTGTGTACAGTTTTGGTCGCCATACTATAGGAAGGATGTGGAGGCACTGGAACGGGTGCAGAGGAGGTTTACCAGGATGTTGCCTGGCATGGTAGGAAGATCGTATGAGGAAAGGCTGAGGCACTTGGGGCTGTTCTCATTGGAGAAAAGAAGGTTTAGGGGAGATTTGATAGAGGTGTACAAGATGATTAGGGGTTTAGATAGGGTTGACAGTGAGAACCTTTTTCTGCATATGGAGTCAGCTGTTACTAGGGGACACAACTTTAAATTAAGGGGAGGTTGGTATAGGACAGATGTTAGGGGTAGATTCTTTACTCAGCAGGTTGTGAGTTCATGGAATGCCCTGCCAGTATCAGTGGTGGACTCTCCCTCTTTATGGTCATTCAAGCGGGCATTGGATAAGCATATGGAGGTTATTGGGCTAGTGTAGGTTAGGTAGGCTTCGGTCGGCGCAACATCGAGGGCCGAAGGGCCTGTACTGCGCTGTATTTTTCTATGTTCTATGTTCTATGAATATAAGTGAGAATTGTATTAATTGTGTTAATTGTCTGCATAGCCTAAATTTAGTGCAAAGCTGGAGTAAACACAAACCCTGAAGTACCAAATAATGCAGAAGCATGTGGAAATAAGTACATCAACAAGCACATTACCCATGTATTTTGCCTGCTTCTGCAAAGAACTCTCCTTTTAACCACAATCACAATCAGATAATTGTATCTTGGCAGCTGTCACTATACATCTGAGTCTTAAACATTTATATTAATGTAATACCATGGGGAATTTACACAAGATACTTTCATACAAAGAAGATCCAGACATGTAAAAAGGTTAAGGAACTACAATACCATTTTATAGGCTTCAGGTGATTTTTCCCAGTTTGTAGTGTGCAGAAGCATGCAGAATTCTAACACCACCGCTTGGCCGAACTCCATTTATTTCCAGGAGCAGGAATGAAACCATTCAAGCCAACTCTGGCATTTGATAAGCTCATGGCTGATCCAATTGTGGCCTCAACTCTGTTTGCTTGTCAAACCTCTATACCATTTGACTCCTTTTCAATCAGGAACCTGTCCAACTCAGTCCTCAAAATATTCAATGGTCCTGTCTCCATTGCTCTGAGGAAGAGAATTCTGCAGACCACTGACTCACAGAAGAAAAACAATCCTTCCTCATCCCCCATCTCAAAAAGCAAACTCTTTATTTTCAAACTGTGTTCCCTCGCTCTATTTTCTCCAGAGGAAGAAAACATATTCTCAGCATCTACGCTGTCAGGTCCACTCAGGAACTTGTATATTTCAAGAAGAACACTCACTCATTATACTGAACTACAATGAAACAGGTCCAACTTATTCAATGTTTCCTCATAAGATAAACTCTTCATTATTGAAATCAGTTGTATGAAGCTTCTCTGAATTGCTTATTTAAATATATCCTATTTTAAGAGAGCAAAACTGTGCACAGTACTCTAGATGTGGCTTCATTTCAGCCTCATATAATTTGAACAAAGCCTCTCTACTTCATATTTCATTCCTTTCACAATAAATAGCATTCTCTCCACATTCTTCTGTCCCAGAATACCAGCATGAGTGATTCATACACCAGGACACTCAGATCCCTCTGTATCACAGAGTTCTGCCATCTCTCTCCATTTAAATAATATAGTACTTTTAAACTCTTCTTGCCATATTGGACAACCTCACATCTTCCCACATTATATTTCATCTGCCAAATTTTTCATCACTCAATTAAACCTCTTTATATTCTACAGGATGGAAGTATCACATCCACTGAAACAACTCTATTTTAAATATGCATGCATTAGGGTCTGTAGTACTTGTAAAATGCAGTAAGCTGCACTGAGTATGTGTGTATGTATGAGTGAACAAGTGTGTGCGTGAACAGTGCATGTGAGCAAGTAACTGTCTGAAAGACCACACCTATATCAGAGAGTGCCTGTATGAGAGAGAGTTCCTATGTGAGACAGCACATCTGTGTGAGAGAGAGTGCCTGTGTCACAGAGAGTGCATGTGTGGGAAAGAGTGCCTGTGTGAGAGTGCCTGTGTGAGAGAGAGTGCCTGTGTGACAGAGAGTGCCTGTGTGAGAGAGCGCGTGTATGTGAGACTGAGTGAGAGAAAGTGCCTGTGAGAGAGAGTGCCTGTGAGAGAGAGAGTGCCGTGTGAGAGAGAGTGCCTGTGAGAGAGAGAGAGTGCCCATGTGAGAGAGAGAGAGTGCCCATATGAGAGAGAGTGCCTGTGAGAGAGAGAGAGTGCCCATGTGAGAGAGAGTGCCTGTGAGAGAGAGAGAGTGCCTGTGAGAGAGAGAGTGCCCGTGCGAGAGAGAGTGCCCGTGTGAGAGAGAGTGCCCGTGTGAGAGAGAGAGTGCCCGTGTGAGAGAGAGAGAGTGCCCGTGTGAGAGAGAGTGCCTGTGAGAGAGAGAGAGTGCCCGTGTGAGAGAGAGAGAGTGCCCATGTGAGAGAGAGAGAGTGCCCATGTGAGAGAGAGAGTGCCCATGTGAGAGAGAGAGTGCCTGTGAGAGAGAGTGCCTGTGAGAAAGAGAGAGTGCCCGTGTGAGAGAGAGAGAGTGCCCATGTGAGAGAGAGAGTGCCCATGTGAGAGAGAGAGTGCCTGTGAGAGAGAGTGCCCGTGTGAGAGAGAGAGTGCCTGTGTGAGAGAGAGAGTGCCCATGTGAGAGAGAGAGAGTGCCCATGTGAGAGAGAGAGTGCCTGTGAGAGAGAGTGCCCGTGTGAGAGAGAGAGTGCCCGTGTGAGAGAGAGAGTGCCTGTGTGAGAGAGAGTGCCTGTGTGAGAGAGAGTGCCCGTGTGAGAGAGTGCCTGTGTGAGAGAGAGAGAGTGCCCATGTGAGAGAGTGCCCGTGTGAGAGAGAGAGAGTGCCCATGTGAGAGAGAGTGCCCATGTGAGAGAGAGAGTGCCTGTGAGAGAGAGTGCCTGTGAGAGAGAGTGCCCGTGTGAGAGAGAGAGTGCCTGTGTGAGAGAGAGTGCCTGTGTGAGAGAGAGAGTGCCTGTGTGAGAGAGAGAGAGTGCCCATGTGAGAGAGAGAGTGCCCGTGTGAGAGAGAGTGCCCGTGTGAGAGAGAGAGTGCCCGTGTGAGAGAGAGAGTGCCCATGTGAGAGAGAGAGTGCCCGTGTGAGAGAGAGTGCCCGTGTGAGAGAGAGTGCCCGTGTGAGAGAGAGAGTGCCCGTGTGAGAGAGAGAGTGCCCGTGTGAGAGAGAGTGCCCGTGTGAGAGAGAGTGCCCGTGTGAGAGAGAGTGCCCGTGTGAGAGAGAGAGTGCCTGTGTGAGAGAGTGCCCGTGTGAGAGAGAGAGTGCCCGTGTGAGAGAGAGAGTGCCTGTGTGAGAGAGAGAGAGTGCCCATGTGAGAGAGAGAGTGCCCGTGTGAGAGAGAGTGCCCATGTGAGAGAGAGAGTGCCCGTGTGAGAGAGAGAGTGCCCATGTGAGAGAGAGAGTGCCCGTGTGAGAGAGAGTGCCCGTGTGAGAGAGAGTGCCCGTGTGAGAGAGAGAGTGCCCGTGTGAGAGAGAGTGCCCGTGTGAGAGAGAGAGTGCCTGTGTGAGAGAGAGTGCCCGTGTGAGAGAGAGAGTGCCCGTGTGAGAGAGAGTGCCCGTGTGAGAGAGAGAGTGCCTGTGTGAGAGACCGCGCCTATGTGAGTAAAGGAATATGAATGGGAGTGAGGGGGTTCACATGAATTTGCAGAAGCCATGTGTTTGACTTTGTATGTTTATTTTTCTCAAACTTGGCAGTTAATAAAATTGTTTTTTTCTCAAAACCCAAGAAAACCTTGTGATGGGTGCCTTACCATTTCTAATGAAATCAGTTTACCACATTTAAAATGCACAAAGACACAGCTGTATGCGAGAAGGAACTAAAACATCTGCCACTGGGCAGGATGAAAAGCCAGGAGCCAATTCACCATAAGAACACTTACGACAATGGTCACTTACATTTGTGCCACATTGAAAAAGTCTTACACAACAATGATTTTCAAACAAATTATTTTAGAATTTTGAAATGTTAGATGACAACAAAGTATTGTCATTGTTTTACTGGTTGCGTCCTTGAGCAATCTTCATCTATATATACGATGGAAGGAATATTTGTATTCTTATTGTACATTTCAAACTCCTGGGAAGTCAAATTTTACAGCCAGTGTACAACTATTTAAAGTGAGTTACTGTTATAAAAGAGACACATTCAGCTTGAACAATGCTTCATGAATTACAATGGTACCCTTTAACAGGGCTTTTATAGGTTTCATAGTCATAGAGATGTAAAGCACACAAACAGACCCTTCAGTCCAACTCATCCATGCTGACCAGACATTTTATATAAATCTAGTCCCATTTGCCAGCATATGACCCATATCCCTCCAAACCCTTCCTATTCATATACCCATCCAGATGCCTTTAAATGTTGTATTGTACCAGCCTCCACCACTTACTCTGGCAGCTCATTCCATACATGTACCACCCTCTGCATGAAAATGTTACCCCTTAGATCCCTTTAAAATCTTTCCCCTCTCAATTTAAACCTATGGCCTCTACTTTTGGACTCCCCACTCAGGGAAAATACCTTGACCCTATCCATGCCCCTCATAATTTTATAAACCTCCATAAGGTCACCTCTCAGTCTCCAATGCCCAGTTGATTCAGCCTTTCCCTATTGCTCAAACCCTCTAATCCTGGCAACATCCTTGTAAATCTTTTCTGAACCCTTTCAAGTTTCATAACAGCCTTCCTACAGCAGGGAGACCAGAACAGTGTGCAGTATTCCAAAAGTGACCTAACCAATATCCTATAGAGCGGCAACATGATATCCCAACTCCAATGTTCAATGCACTGACCAATAAAGGCAAGCATACCAAACAACTTCTTCACTATCTTGTCTATCTGTGACTCCACTTTCATGGAATTATGAACCTGCACTTCAAGGTCTCTTTGTTCAGCAATATTCCCCAGGACCTTATCTTTAAGTGCATAAGTCCTGCCCTGATTTGCCTTTCCAAACTGCAGCACCTCACATTTATCTAAAACTCATTCTGCCACTCCTCAGCCCACCGGCCCATCTGATCCCGGATTAATTGCAGAAGCATGACAGATAACTTGAAAGTCGAAGTTTAACGTTAAGCCCTGCTGAGTTCACTGGTAAACCTGAAGTGAATTTTTCAGCTTTGCCAGTGAACATTTCACTGATTTAGAGAACTGATAAACTTTTATTTCTGGTGTTTAATTTGAATCCTGGTCATTGGCATATCTTTGATTCTAATTCATCTTGCTACTGGAATGAAAATGTACTTCTCACAGTTACTTGTAACTGCCACTTGTAACAATTTGTCTTCTATGAAAAATAATAAATGAAATTGGAGTCCTACAATGGAGAAAGTAAGGAGAAAGTGAGGACTTGTGGATGCTGGAGATCAGAGTCGAAGACTGTGGTGCTGCAAAAGCACAGCAGGTCAGGCAGCATCCGAAGAGCAGGAGAATTGACATTTCGGGCATAAACCCTTCCTGATGAAGGGCTTATGCCCGACACGTTGACTTTCAAGTGGAGAAAATAACCATGACCATTCCAATGTAATACTCATAGGCATCAAAAGGTTGTGGTAGGCCTGTGAACAAGTACACCCCATTACTTGCCATCATCTCGGACCAACTAGATATATTTTTTTAAAATCTGAAATTAGATCACAATTCATCAATTTACATCATTGCGCTATTCTTGAAAAACACACATTTGTTTAAAAAAGACCCCTCCAAAACATTAACCTTGCTTTGTCTTTCAGATGGACCTGAGGTTTTCCTTCAAAATGACCACCAGAATTTTTTTTTATTTTTAGCCACTGCTCAATGTCAGTTTTTGGTTTAAGCTTTCTTTTAAAAACAGTCTCAAAATCCCCTAACTTGGATACAGACTTATTTCCACCCATCTGAAAGCTGCACTGTGAAAGAAATTGCACTGCATATCGACATTAATTCAAGGTCTGAAATAACTATGCCCCATTACCTGCCAGGATGGAAAAAAAAATGGAGGGATTGATTATGCAGCAATAATAACAACAACTTATGCCAGTGACTTTCAGGCAACTGCTATTCCATTCTGTTCACAGCTTTTTTTTTTAACTGCAGGATCTGTTCATCAGCTTTTGGTTTGACTTGATGTTATATTTCTACACAATGTACACATAAACTGTGCAGAATATGAACAGGAATATCACTGCTTCAAAATGTAAAATTGCATTGTATCTGTCCTGTAATGGTATTTGTACTGCTGGCCATGAGCCAAATGGCAAATTATAAAAATGATGAACTTGACTAAAAACTTGAATATTTTAAAAGTTTTGTTTGGTGTTATTGTACAAACCAGAGGAAATAATTACTGATACTGAATTATAATTAATACACAATTATTAATTTCTCACTGGATAAGCAAAATGACCAATTTTAGTCTTGAAATATGTGCTTTATGGGACCAGGAATGATTAGCCTCACCTCAAAACACTGCGCAAAACACCATTAGACTGGAAAATCATTTCATAAAAACAAATCAATGCAACATAACAATTGACTTATGAAAATTTGCAAGAGGAACAGAAATTTGACATTTTAAAATACAATATTTTATTTTGTTCTGTGATGTTATTTTCATTTCATGTTTAAAGAAAGATGCTTATCATGTATAAAGATAATCATGAAGAGTCTTAAAAATTTCTAGAATAATAAAAAATCCTTCAAGGTTTTCTTCCATGCTCCCAATACCACTACCAATACCAGAAGTTAGGAACAATTTTAGCTGCGGATATTGAATTATCTGGTCATTTGCAAGCCCCACTGGAGTGGACAGGAATGACGCTAGTGCCAGAGGGCATGAGTCAAAATTGATGTCGGGAGAAGATTGAAGTTCCTTGGAAATGGTCCCAAAGCTAGCTAGGAAGGGATGACTTTAGTTGGGGAATTCTACAAGTCTGTATTCATTGTCAGGCTGGACAACTTACGGTGGGGAGATATAAGTTTTATTTATTGGTTCATGGGCTGTGGGTGTTGCTACCCAGGTCAGCAGTTACTGTTCATCCCTAATTACACTGGAGAAGCTAGTGGTGACCTGCTTTCTTGTTCTCCTATAGTCCTGTGATGGGAATGAACAGTACTGTAAACAAAGGAGTTCTGGGATAGTCATCCAGTGACAGTCAAGGAGTGATGAAATAGTTTCAACTCAGAATGGTGCATGGTCTGAAGGGAAGCTGGAGTTAGTGGTGTTCTCATGTATTTGCTGCCCTTTTCTATCTTAGTTTTCGAGATTATGGATTTGGATGATGCCGCCAGAACAGCATTGAGAATTATAGCAGTGCATCTTGTAGATATAGCACACACTATTGCTACTGTGCATTGGTGGTGAAGGGAGTCAAAACTGAAGATGGCTGATGGGGTGCCATTCAAGTGGCTGCTTTATCCTGGATGCTGTTGTACTTCAAGAGCTATAAGAACTGTGCTCATCCAGTTCCGACCTTCTGATGGAGGGAAGGTCACAGGAAGGTGGTTGGGCCGAGGACACTACTCTGAGAAACTTCTGCAGTATTTTGCATCAGCGTTTACTGTGGAGAAGGATTTGAAAGATATAGAATGTGGGGAAATAAATAGTGTCATCTTGACAAATGTCCATATTACAAAGGAGGACGTGCTCAACATCGTAAAATGCATAAAAGTGGAATAGTCCCTGGAACCTGATCAGGTGTACCCACAAACTCTGTGGGAAGCTAGGGAAGTGATTGCTTGGCCCATTGTTGAGATATTTTTATCATAGATAATTACAGGTAATGTGCCAGAAAACTGGAGGTTGGCTAATGTTGTGCCACTATTTAAGAAATGTATTAAGGAAAAGCCAGGGAACTAGAGACAGATGAACCTGACATTGGTGGTGCTATTCTTGAAGTGAAATGCTAAACTTTGTTCTGTTTGTTTACATGGGAAAATAAATCTCAGAAAATTCTTGATGTCCAGATCATCTTATCTCCTAACAACCCCATCAAAAACCTATTAAGTGCCTATTCATTTAATTTTTGTATACAATGGATACACTATTCATCCACATAACAGCAAGCAAAGCAGTTCATAATCTATAAAATTTTGATGTCTTACAAACAAAACCAGAGCTTCTCAAAATATATGGTATTAGCCTGGACTCTAGCTTTTTCTTATTATAAACATAAATGTCAGGTGTTGTGTTCCAGATGCAAACCATTTGGTCAAATTATTCGACGTTAAACAAAACACAAAGTTATTCAAACACTATAGTTAAAACACACAAAAGAAAGAATTTGGAATAACAACTCTGCTGGAAAACCTAACAGAATAATAGATTATTTTATGACTAAACAGTACCTATTTCAAATTAAATGTTCCACTATAGCAACATCCCATAAATGTACCCTTGGAAAAATGCAAATTCAAAACATAGACTGTGTCATATACAACTCCTGTAGCAGGCATAGAATCCCTTGAGGGAAAAAATAACTTCCATTCTTTCAAGACCCCAACAGCAACTGCCCCTGAAAACTAAACATCCCTGTTTCTGTGGGTGAGAGCATGACCACACCCATTCATGTTGTTTCTATTATTCCAGCTTTTAATAGAAAAGCACCCAAGGCTTCACAAGTTATTTATTTTCTCATATACTGCTCGGCACTAGATCCCAGTCTCTGTCTCTCTCTGAAAGAAACCAGGATAAAATACACCTCTTAAAGTCACAGCATCATCACGGGTGTACCATAACAAAATGCATTATTAATTCTCAGTTGCAATTGAGATATGACAAAGCTGTATTTTTTACTTCTTTCAAGTTGCCCTGAAATCATCAAAGCCACACAGGTGTAGAATTTATATCACACAGTTAGTAAGGGACATGGTCAATGTGAAGAGACTTTAACAGAGTGAGACATAGGCTAATTGTGTGGACTGCAGGAAACCTTGGTTCAAGTGGGAATTCAGTGCAAAGGAGACAGTAGCTGAGGCTTACTATAAGAACTAAACTTTTCAAAGCAAGATGTGAGTGAGGAGGGGATAAAGGGTGTAGAGAGGCCAACCTGCAGAGTGAAGTCACAAACCACAGGGAAAGAAGCTGATTGGTAAGTAGGATTGATGAAGAGGAAATCATGCCCAAAATTTATTGGAATTCATTGAGGAGGCCATAAGCAGGATAGATAAAATGGATTCTGTTTTTGGAATACATTTGAATTTTCAGATGGTGTTTAATAAGATTCAAAGAATTAGGTTATTTAATGAGTGAGCATGGCTTTGGATATAGTATATTAGCACAAAGAGATAATTGGATAATTTTTAAAAAGTTCGGTTAAGGCGGAATTTTCAGGATGGCAACCAATAATTAGTGGAGTGCCACAGGGATTAGTACTGGAGTTACAAATATTTATAATATAAATTAGGATTTGGATGAGCAAAGTGAATGTGCTATAACCAATTTTGTAGATAACACAAAATAGGTGGAAGTGGTGAGGATATTACAGAGTCTGCAGAGGGATATGAAGAGGCTAAGTGAGTGGACACAAATTTGGCAGTTGGAATATAATGTGGGGAAATGGACTTTGGAGAAAGTACAGAGGAGCTGAATATTACTTAAATGGAGAAAGATTGAAGACAGCTACAGCACAAAGGGATTTGGGAATCCTTGTGCATAAATGACAAAATATATATTTTAGCAAGTAATATGGTAAGCAAATGAAATGTTGGCCTTTATTTCTAAGGTTATGGGGCACAATAATAGGAATTTGGAACTTTAGGCAGATCACAGCTGGAATAGTGTAAATAGCTTTGAACTCCTTTTGGAAAGAAAAGCATTGGGGCTAGTGTAGAGAAAGTTCACTAGGTTTGTCCTAGGTTTGGAGATCCTGTTTTATGAGCAGTTGAGTAGGTTGTAAGTTGGAGTTTAGAGGAATAAGGGGTGACCTTACTGAATATACAAGATCCTTAGGGGACTTCACAGGGTAGATGCAGAAAGGTTGTTTCCCTGTGTGGGATAATGTCAGACCTGAGGGTATAATCCTGCAATGAGGGGTGGGACACATAAGACAGATGTGTGGAAGAATTTCTTCTCTCAGAGGGTACTGGATCAATGGAATTCTTTACCATAGAATGCTGTTAAGGGTGAGTCGTTAAGTATAGATCCAAGGCTGAGATGGACTGATTTTTAATCAGTAAGGGAATCAATGGTTTTGGGGAAAAGGTAGGAAAGTGGAGCTGAGGATTATCAAATCAGTCATGGTCTCATTGAATATTGCAGTAGACCTGAAGGGCTGAATTTCTACTTCTGCTCCTGTGTCTTATGGTTTAGGTCAGACTGAATAGGGTCGGCAGGTTCCTCTTGCTTAAAGATAAAAGCAAAACAAATGGACTTTTAAATCATGCTATTGGCTTTCATGGTTATTTGTCAGCCCGCAATGTGACCAGATTTGCAAGATTTAACTTTCTTAACTTGCCAAAGGTGAGATCTGAACTTAGGATTTCTGGCTTTCTAAGCTAGTATCACAACTACTCGTTACCAAACTGTGACAAATTCTTGCTTATTTTAAGTCACAACTTGTGATATGGGCTGTGAGCTCAACCTTCACCCTGTTCTACCACTTTTGATCTCACAAGGTGACATTCATGAATTTTGCTGGAGGAAACAAATAGTTAAATGGTCAACCAATTAATGCATGGCATCAATCAGAGTCTGAATGTACATACTGGTCAAGGGGATTTCTAATAGAATATATAATTAAACACTAAGCTTTGAAGAAACACATTTGCCCTATTTATTTAAAGCCATAAATACAACAGAAAAGCCCTTGTCAATTTAAACTTCCGTACTGGCTGGTATTAACTCATTCATAAAGATATGGACAGTTCTCAAGTCAACACTGCAGTGCACTTTGGAAGATATTTTAGTGCTAACAAACATCAGGATCTACTTTCTGCCTTGTTACTGTCTTTTATTGCACAACAGAAAATGCTCAGATCCTTCCAATCTCTCACAGAAAATATCATTACCACGTTACTCCAGGGAAGACTAAGCTCCTGTAAGTGAGAGCAGCATTAATGAATATGTAACAGATAGGCCTTCTGTGAGATCTTTCGAGAAGACTAAAAACAAAACCTGTAGCCTAGTTTTTCCATTTATAGAACCTAGCGAGAGACTTTTATCAAAACCGAAATACAAATCTCCTAAAATGATGATTGGTTTGATTTAGTTAGTTTCACTGCATTAAATGGCAAAAGAACTTCACCACACTCGATTTCCAAAGTAATCCCATGATGTTTCGTCAACATAATGTGTCTTCTGTAAAACCAGATGCTTTGACTGAAAAATTTAGGCTGAATTTCCCCACTTGCAGTCAAAGAGAGTTTCATGGCATCCCGTCCACAGTGGTCAGGGGCAAATTTTCTTACGTGATCTTCCGCTTTTTATCTCATCAATTATTCAGATGAGCTGTTGAGCGTGTTTCTCAGGGAATCATGCAGTGAGCAAGGCAGAACTGTTTGCCACTGGCATGACCTTCTGGCTTTCATCTTCTAGTGCTGAATTTAAAGCCCGGCTGCACGACACTTCAGATACCATGAGGCAGGAAATAGCTCACAAACTGCAGTGCTCAACCTTGAAAATGTTTCCGAGGAAAGCCAAGCTCACTCCCCACTTCAGAGAGCACGGTCAGTACTGGTGAACAGGAGGACAGTCCTTTCCCCTGCTGACCACCAACAATGGCCATTCTCACAGACCCAGCAAGCCCAGACAAAAATTGTAGCATGGCTCAGTACTGTATCCTGAGCAAGAAGGGACATTCAGCAATGCTGCAAGTAAGTCAATGATTTTCCACATTGAGCAAAAGTAAGTGCTACTATCTTCTCTGCTAGACAGACACAGACACAAGGCCTGCACTCAGTCGAACTACATACATAACACAGGCTCATGGACTACAACTTCCACTATTGCGTGCATCATGTCTACTTAAATACTTTTGCTCAATTCATCCTCCCAAACTATTCCTCGTTCTGCACTCTCCGCTTTCTATTCAGTGAGTGGGAACAGTGAACAACACCTGGTCAGGCATGACTACTAACTGCTCTTTGAACCATTGGCATCATACTCAGACCTTCCATTCATCTCATTAGAGGAAAAACTGGCCTTTCCCCAAGGCAGATGTCTCAAAAGCACCCTAATCAATGTACCTGTAGTCCCCGGACAGCAATCTCATGATGTGCGGGCCTGACTGTGGCTGAAGCTCTAGAGTATAATGGGAGCAGCAGCTCAACAGACGGTGGCAGAAGAGGTTTCTTGAGATTGAGAATCTAATTTCATTTTATTTCTCAACCTAGTTTGCCACTTCAATAAAGGGAAAATTCTGCCCATTTCCTTTTTTTCTTCACAGCAAGACAGAAGCAGGTTCAAGTCCTGCTACATTCAGTTTCTCCACTGAAGCAAATGTGGAGGCACAAATCAAGGGTGTGTGTGACAAGAACACACAACCAGAAATGCAGCAAAAGCTCCTTCAAAATGTGACTAGAAATATTTATCACTATATTTATGTTGTGGAAAACCAAAACTTTGACAGAAAATATGTAGTGGTTAACGTTTGCAGAGGTCTTCAAAACTGATTTGAAGTCACTGTACCATACAACATCCTCCATCTCAAGTCTTAGTGGTGCCAGGATTGATTCCCAAATCCAGGGCTTTCCACTCGGACATTCCTTGCCAATCTTCAAAAGTTCTGCCACAAAGTAATTGAGCGCTAGGATGAGGAAAAGCGTCATTTGTCACACCAAGATGCACAAGAAATCATTCTGTATCATTCTATTCAGCCATACTTGAGAAAAGTTGTGAGGCATAAGTTCCGAAGGGAGATTTAGGAACACAGTGCTAATGTGCAGCTCTGTTCAAAAGAGGATGGGTTTGTGGGTGGAAGGGGAAAGGCACAGGAGGTGCTGGAATGAGACTGGGCATTGTTACACAAGTCTGAGGTTCCTCAAGGCACTCCACAGAATCAGAACCTAATCCAAGGATATTGGAGGCTGCAGCAGCTACTGTAAGCAGCATCAGCCGTCACAACAGAAAGCAGGAGGGGATAAAACAGCACACAATGGGGTACTCATCTTAAATACCCTCATGAAATGACAAAAAAATGGAAGAAACTAAGTTAAAAAATGATCAACGTTAATTCAGTAAATAAATTGTTTTCAACAAATAAATTAATGTAAAAAAAAATTCCACTGCAGAACCGTCTCTGCAATTAGAGGTTGGTACACTTATGCAATTCCATGTGTCCTCATACAGGAGGGAATAATGACCAAAGTCATAATCATTGCACAAAAACGCAAGTGAAATGGCCTTGGAACACCTCATTAGGCAGATGTTAAATGACCAGGAAGAACCCAAGCATGCAGTAGCTGCTGCAAATGGAACTCTTTGCTAAATATTCCACAATCTCAATTCCCCACAGTGTAAAATGTGAACTAGCCAACAAATGGTCAGTGTGTTCAATTGCTCAAGAGGGGTAGGAGGACACAGCTGTGCAATGGAATATAAAAACCAAAATATTTGCCAGTTATTCATTATGCAAGTTTATAATGCAGGCTCAAGTGGTAAAATACTATCGTCATTTATGTTTGTGGGAAGTGTCAGTGAACACAAATCTTCCCAAGTATTAAGGCAACCCAACTAAGACAAATTAAAAAACAAATCAATGTTCCATCTGCAAAACATTATGCATTTTCAATGCTGGTAAGAGTTAAGAGAAAGAAGGGAAAATGAAATCTATACAATCTAAAGTGATTGCTTTAGGGCCTTTGTATCTATTATTTGTGAGTATGGTTTACTGCACATTAAAGAAACTAATTTTAAATGGCCCTAGGGAGTAGATTATCATCTACATGTGGCTTCTAAAATCAGGAGTACTAATACATGACCTGTGCACTGTATTTTTATGAAACAGGTCATTTTCACAACATAATTCCTGTGTTTAGTAACAGTTTATCGAGTCTTCTAAAGGATTAGTTGCAGATGTACAGCATTTGAGAAGTTTTCCTATATTGTACAATGGCAGTCATTTGAAGTTCATGCCTCTTAATGTACAGATTTTCAAGCTAGGTAGAAGAAAGAGGGAGAAAACACATTTGCTGGCTAAAGGTTTGAGGTGCCAAAATTAAGAAATATTGCCTCAGTTTGATTTTATCCCACATAAGTTTTGTTGATGAACAATTTCTGTTGCTGTAAAGAACTATACCAACTTTTATCTTTGTCATCTAATTTTATCAGCAGTTCAACAAGCCATCTTGATTGTGATGCCTCACATGGAACTGGAACGCTAAAGTAAAAGTGGATTTTTCTTAAATAAATTGCAAGAACCATTAATCTTTAACTAAGCACTATTATAAAAATTTTGTTAATGGGGCAGCTAAAAATGATTTGAGTATGCAACTTGGCAGACAGAAGATGTCCCAATTTTTAAAAACATTGAGAATTGCCTGCAATTATCATAATGACTTCAATTTTTCAGCTTCATTCAAAACAAAGCAGTTTAAAGGTCTAGCATAGTTGATAAGGGAAACCAGTGGATGTGGTTTATTTGGATGTTCAGAATGCTTTTCATAAAGTCCCACATAAAAGATTAACATGTAATATTAAAGTACATAGGATTATTAGGATGGTGTACTGATATGGGTAGAAAGCTGGAATAAAAGTAAAATACTGCATATGCTGTATCTGGATCAAAAACAGAGAATGCTGGAGACACTCAGCAGGTCTGGCAGCATCCATGGAGAGAGAAATAGAGTTAATATTTCAAGTCCAGTATGATTATGGAAAAGCCATAGGTTATCTGAATGGCAGCAGATCAGGATAGAGAGAAGTGCAACCAGACCTGGACATCTATGCACACCAGTCACTGGAAGTAAGCACGAAGGTGCAGCAGGTAGTGATTGAGGTAATGGTATGTTGGTCCTCATTGCAAGAAGATTTGAGTACAAGTACATAGATGTCTTGTTGCAAAATAAAAATGCTTGAGTGCGTGGTGCTAGAAAAGCACAGCAGATCAGGCAGCATCTGAGGTGCAGGAATCTGATGAAGGGCTTATGCCTGAAACGTCGATTCTCCTGCTCCTCAGATGCTGCTTGATCTGCTGTGCTTTTCCAGTACCACATTCTCGACTCTGATCTCCAGCATCTGCAGTCCTCACTTTCTCCTACAATTTTACAGGGCCTTGGTGAGACCACATTTGAAGCACTGCGTGCAGTTTTAATCTCATCTGAGGAAGGATGTTCTGGCTGGGGACGGAATGCAACAAAGGTTTACCAAACTGATTCTTAGAATGCCAGGACAGGCATATGAAGAGAGATTGGAATGGTTAGGATTATATTCACTAGAAGTTAGAAGAATGATGGGGAATCGCATAGAAACCCATAAAATTTGAACAGGTCTAGACAAGGTAAACATATGCTGATGTACCTGATGATCACGAGTGCAGAAGAGGAGTCACAATCTAAGGATACAAGGATTGAGATGAGAAATTTCTTCAGGCAGAGAGTAGTGAGTCTGTGGAATTCTCTGCCACAGAAAGTGATTGAGGCCAAAACATTGAATGTTTTCAAGGAGTTAGATAAGTGAAAGCAATGGACTAGTTATCACTAGATCATTAATCCAGAGACCCAGAAAATGTTCTGGGCTCGAATCCTGCCACAGCAAATGGTGGACTTTGAATTCAATAAAACTCTGAAATTAGAAGTCTAATGATGACTACAACCATTGTCGATTGTAAGGAAAAACACATCTGGTTCAATAGTGTCCTTTCGGGAAGGAAACTGCCATCCTTACCTGGTCTGACTTACACTTGACTCCAAAAACACGGCAATGTGGTTGACTCTTAATTGTCCTCTAGGCAAGTAGGGATGGGCTATAAATGCTGGTAGTGATGGGCTATAAATGCTGGCCGAGCCAACGATGCCCTCATCCTATGAATTAATAATTTTTACAAAATATACAGCTCTTAAGGCTAAAGGATTAGATGGTTTGGGGAGAGAGTGGGAACAGGGTATTGGATTAGATGATCGGCCACAATTATATTAAATGCTAGAGCAGGGCTGGATGGCCTTCTCCTGTTCCTATTGTCTTTGTCTATGTCTAATTACAATAGAAGGTAGAGTTTAACAGTTCCCATGCTTCTGCCCAAGTCCACCATCAGCCATGCCAACAATGAGCTGCAGCAACACCTCCGTCTCTTTGAAGAAGGAATTGTGTGGGTTTTGAAACTAATTATCTAACGGAGGACCATCTTGAACTGCACCATTAAAATTGTGTTAATGCAGACTTCCTTATGCCAAAGGGGATGACGTAAAGTTTAGTGGATACAAGTTTATTTTCTCTCCATCAGCTGTTCTCTCCATCAGCTGATTATACTGAATGTCTGAATCCTCACAGATCAATCTACAGAGATCTTTGCTTAACCTTCATAACTTAGCTGCTGTGTTTAACAAGGACTTTCTTTTACAAACAGCCTGGGGAAAAGCAGAAACAAAAGCTGCTGAGGGCAATTTTACTCTCTCCACTCTAAGATTTTGTCAAGGTGAGATGTAGCAGGTCTAACTAGCGCTCCTGAGAATTCAAATGGAAGAATTCTTTCCATTTCACACCACTTCGATACTTCTAAGACATTTTAATTTCCCAGAGCTCTTAGTTACACTGCACTTCCGAAAAAATTACTAACTCCTGCATTTATTTCATAGAAAGATTAAATCAGTTATGAATTTTCTCTTTCCCTGCTGTCTAAAACTATATAATTTTCAAATATGGTGCTCCTGTTGGTTATTGCCACATATACATTTAATTTTGTTAAAAATAAAAACTTTGCTTCAGCAGTTACACACACTTCATTTCCTGCAATGGATATAACTTCTTGTTCCAGGAGTCTATGATATTAGTCAGTAAAGTAATTTCTACTTGGCTTTTATTTCTGAAATACAAAACAATCCTATGTAGACTAGGATGAAATCATAATGAATAGCAAGTGTTATTAAAATAAAGATTGCCAAAACTATTCAAACATCCACCAGCAAAGCTTCTGTATCTGGTTTCTGCTGTTCCTGCCTTTATGGTTTCCATGGTTCCCAGTCTGATTAGTTACTGGGGCATTTCAAACATCCAGACAGTCACATTAGGTCTTCTCAGCAAAAAGAGAAAACTAAATGCTACTGTCCTCTTCATCAGCACCCAAGCAACAAGGACCTTTGGGTTACCTGCGGGATATCCGACAGAATTACATTGCTAGGGATAAAATACAAACGACCATACAAGTGACAAACTTGTCTGACTTTAGACCGAACCTAACCTTTCCAGGCATGTAAAATTGCAACCGATTTAGAAAGTTGGCTAGATTCCCTTAGAATCTGATACCGTGCAGTCAATCATTTGCCCCATGATGTCTAATCCTACAAGCAGTAGAGGGAACAGTCCAGGGTGTTCAACTCAGTCGTAACCTATATGTCTACCTGCACACAATGGTCTAAAGGTTGACACAATTTCCCAGTAGCACTTATTTATTTAATGTTTCGAGTCCATAGATATCAGAGCAAAAGGCTTGTAGATTAGGTTTAATTTTGTGATTAGACCTGGTGCAGCAGTGGAATGTGGAAAATGGGGAAAATAACCAAGTTTGACAAAAGGGAAGTACACTTTTATTACCATCAGAAGTTGATAGTTCAATTCAGCAGCTGCACTGACTATCCTTTGAAGTGCTACACAATTTTTCCAAAAAGCTTCTGCAAAATCAATTGTGAAAACTTGTGCTCTGTGATCTTATCTCTTGCAAAATCATAATTTGTGAATTAGAATAGATGAAAAACCAACTGTATTTGTTAGAAATAGCCTACTTTGCTACTTCTGCTCTTAAAATAAGGAAGATCCAAGTGCAAAGAGCGTCGTAAACATGATTTGTGGTTTTGTGAGTTACACTTTTCAGGAAATGTTGCCTGAACTTTAGGACTGCGGATTCAAGGCAGAATTATGTTAAAGCTAATGCTCATCAACTGCCAGTGTTGTTGAATACAATATTTTCTCACTGAATTCAGTATTTCTACATCATGGGGTCATTACCATTCAAGAAGTTCCAAACAGAATCACATTGAAGTAGCCCAGATTAGTGAGGAAAAATGATTGATTTGGAGATTCATAAAGTAAAGAACAGTTATCATTCACTTTTGTCAAAGAGATGTTATATGTAAGATATGAAATATGATTAATCGGTGACACATACGTTTGTAAAACAAACACTGATCAAATGCTTGCTTTTCAAAGGATTATATCTTGCAAGAGCAAAAACAATGGTTTAAAGCTAAATAATAAGTAATATTTTCCTTGCAAGATCAATCATGAAACATGATGCTATGCAGCACTGCTTTCAAACTGTTGGCAAAAAAATGCAAAAGGTAAAATACTCACAGATGTAGAAATATTCTCGTCCAGGTCTAAATTCAAATCCTAATGAAAATGGAGTAAACAGCTGGAACTTTTCAGAGAATTTTAAAGGACCATTGGATGCGTAAGGCCTGTTACACTCCCATCTCTTGAACCCTTTGGAGGTGTGATCGCATGAACTGTAGCCATCATAATTCACCATGTAGAGAACATATCGCTCAGTCTTGTCTTCCGGTACAGAGACATCATAATGAGGGCAGAAAACATCTAGGTAATCATTGATGCAGACTTCAATGTGGAAATCACCTTTCAGAAACCTGTAAACAAAACACCAAACACTATTAATTTTAGCAGAAAAACAGGAGCTTTAACTATTGCATATTAATATTTCCTTTAAAATTGCATATTTTAACAATTAAATTACTTCACTGTAAACTTCAGAATATGCAGCATTTAGAATTTTTCACCTAACTCCAAATAATAGCATGCACACAGCAGGACTAGATAACTCCATCTGGCCTTACCAATCATTTAATTTGAAATATAAAGCAGGATCTTTCTAATTTGGTGAGTAGGTTTTACCACTATGTCAATTCCAATCTCCCTGATCCACCTCACAAACCCCAAAACCTCTTTATATGATGTTTTTAAATATTTATTTGACTACATAGACTGACAATTCTGAATTCAAGAAGAGGTGCAATGAGTCCTTTTCAACCACCAAGGTACAGCATGGTTCACCCCAATGTAGCCTTTGCACATCTGGCACCCCCATACTTACTAGAACATTGCTCCCAACATCATGTCCCACCCTGAACCACCAACTTTGCCCCACTGCCTCAACCCAAGTTCAAAAATGATTACAACTTCCATATTTCCATTTGAAGCCTTCTAAAACAATGCAATCAAGAATCTGTAGAGATTAGGGTTTGAACATGTCACCATCTTCCTCTGCGTCAGCAGATTTAGTTCAGGACCTAGTTCCAAAATCAGTTTTAGAGCTGTAATTAATTTGAAAATTCTTTCGTTTATACTATCTGATTTTTTTTTAAAAAAGACTACATCTTTAATACAAAGCATTGATAATATCATTTGGAACCAAGGTTTGCAACAATCCCTGGGTTAAAGGTAACTAATCAACACTGATGGAGATACGTTTCATTGGTCTTCGTGCTTCTCTGATTATGTTACAATGACCACAGGATTACTACAGATTACAGAATTTAGAATTGTATTTAGTCAGCTGATCTGAGACATAGAGCCAACAATGCTTAGTAACAAAGGAGGAATGTTTCAGCTTCTTTGAATATTTGTAAAGAGCTTTGACCTCAGGACAGCTTGTTATTCCCAACTAGGAGCCTGCTGGGAAGTTTCACTGGACTGTCTCTCTAGCTGGCATTGGGCCCCCCTTGCTGCTAACCTAATGGGCTTAATTGTTCACTTGGTGGCTCAACTGGACTGTGGGTGGACTGCTCAATGTTATCTTTCTTGCCAAGGGCAAAATGCAGGGGAAAGGTAGATGCTGGACATGACACTTGTCATCTTCCTGCACACCTTTGTCAATCTTCCTGGCCCTCAGCCTCCTACTAAGGGATGACAAAATGTAGCCTTGTCTGCGGGATTATCTCAGTTAGTCAAATGCTACAACCTACTTCTAAATGAAACTCCTTCTAAGAATTCCAATGGTACAATTTATGCAAAACTATTGAGAAAAACACATTATAATAATGTGAATAATTGGCTAATCGTAATATTGATGCATATTTGAATTTTGGAAAGAAATCTGATAGTGAGACTATTTATTCAAAATTCCAAATACCAACTGCACATATGTATGCCCCAGCATTCTTAAAAAATTAGTGTGTGTTTGAATTACAAAGTGTACTGCCAAAAGTCCAGTAAGAAGCTTCAAGTATTCAGATTCACATGTTATTTGTTAAAAAAAAGACCATGCAAATTCCAACATAAAAATGAACAAAATATGCAATAGCTGGCAAAGAGTCACAACATAGGTATTAACCTATGACTAACCAGTGACGTCCACATTCCACAAATGAATAAAAAAAGATACTGAGCCTTTCTATTCAGTATTCTTGTATGGAAGTAGAAGTTCACAGGAAAGACACAGCACTAGTACCATCTCTAATTCAAACATCAAGACCTAAGTCATACATTATTACAGGAAGGCACAACACTAATTACTGCCGTAACTGCTTGACTTGAGACCACTGAATGAAAGCCAGCCATGAAATTTGGCTTAAGATGCTGACACAACTGCTTGTGTTAGCTAATAATGATTCTTAGATGCACACAGCAGGAGGTTTTCCCAGCAATACTCCAATAAGATGACATACACTTCTACTTGTACCTGTTGTCTGATACAGCTCATTAGGGACAATTAGACACAATAGGTCACGTTTCAAACACCTACATGATTTTGAAATAACGGATTGATAATCTTCAGTCCTCCAAGACATGAGCTCTAAGCAGGAAGATGAAGTCCCTCAGCATTGTCTACACATTCAATAATTTGATGGCTACCAGCCAAGATTTAAAAAAAATTGAAGTCACTAGACTCATTCTGAACATAATTACACCAACTTCCTTTCTTCTGTCCACATAAGGCATATAGATTTTCTGCTCCCTTGCTGATAACGATTTTTATTAGTTATAATCTTTGTGGATAATTTTGTATAAGGTTGCAGTTATATTTGAAGCTATTACAGTAATACTTTAAAGTTGGAATGGCTACACAAAGATTATTTGCTGTTCACTGTACTGTGAAAAAAGTGAATAGGATTTTAATAAAGTATATTTTAAAACTGTATAGAAATGTATTTTTAATAGCTATACAAATGTACCATATGTCTTTCCACTACTCAAGACATACAAAGCATATTGAATATGAAGATAACAGGTCAGCAATTCTTGCTGAAGATTTTAAAGCTTCCTTAGTGACATGCTTTGCTTTTATTTATAAGAATAAGGACATTCTTTTGACCTTTTTTTACCGTATTTTTCCCTTATATTTTGTAAGTGCAATACATATATATGGGTGGGGTTGAGGAAATTATTTTAAAAAAAGGAAACAAGGAAATACTCAGTTCTTTTTGAGGTTAAGAAACATCTAAGGTCTGTTACATTTAATATATTTAAGATATACAAAAGTCATGCATTTCACAGTTCTCCATTGTACATTCTATTTATGCACGATTATGAATGTAGGAATGTGCAATATGTTCAGCTAGCAACTTGGAATATGTGTTAGCTAGTAAAGGGAACAATGAGGGCACAGAGCAGCAAGATCATCAGGAAGATCTCCTGAATTATATTCAATATACAGTAGGTTACTCGAGGTAAAAACAAGAAAAAGCAACATCTAACAATTTCTTATAAATATAAAACACAATGTTTCCGGGGTACTTCTGATCAGAAACTGCTCAAAATTGATGATACTCTTGCTTCCTAATGATTTTTCTATATATTAATATAGCAGATGCAGGTGCTTGCTCAGAATTCCATCAATGCTCAAACATCGTGAAAGTGGGCCATGTTCTAAAGGTCAGTCATTTTAAAGACTAGACTAGATTATACATTCACTTTCAAAACACAAAGATCCCATTGGGACAAGGGCTCTCCACCAACATCTGTCAGCCATAGCACCAAAATACATTCACGTGTTCACTTTGCTCAGAATTGCCCTGGATCCAAGCAGGGCAATTGAAGGTTGCAGCAGTGGGGGAATTACATGTCATTATCTTGGGTCAGCTCCCAATATATTCCCACTTCAGGCTAGCCAATGAAACTGCGCATTACTGATCAGCAATGGGTAGGCAATCATGCTAAATTAAAACTAGCTTTACATTGAAGCCCGAGAGCAGCAGAGGTTTACTGATGTGCCCGGAGTCACCCACTATGGCAATGCTTCAGAGAGGCAGCCTCTCAGCAGGAGATTAGAGGTCCATCAGAACAATGCAAACTTCAGGGAGATACAAGGCAGCCCAACATATTCTGTGGAAAGGATTGGCCATACACTGATTACCCCCACAGTTCTGGATTTTTATTAATCTTCAGGGACTCTTTTGTGAGTGCTTCTATTTTGAATCCCTTTTCAGTAGCACTCTTTGTTCCCAGCATGAATGTCAACAAGCCCGTGTTTTAATAAAAGAATCATAAGAAAATAGGAACAGGACTAGGCCATTCGGCCTGCTCTCCCAGTTGATCTGATCGAAGCTGATCTGATTGTGACCTTAAGTCTAATTTCCAGTTCCCATAACCCATAAGAGCCTTGTCGATCAGTACTAGTCTAACTCAGTATGAAGTAATATTTAATGATCCCACCTCCATTATATTCTGTGCAAGAAAATTCCAAAGGAGAAATTCCTCCTCATCTCAGTTCTTAAATGGGAATAACCTATCTTTGTATCAGCACCAAACATGACTATAACTCATTTCTGGATTAGTGGTGCTGGAAGAGCACAGCAGTTCAGGCAGCTTCCAAGTAGCTTCGAAATCGACGTTTCAGGCAAAAGCCCTACATCAGGAATAAAGGCAGTGAGCCTGAAGCGTGGAGAGATAAGCTAGAGAAGGGTGGGGGTGGGGAGAAAGTAGCATGGAGTACAATGGGTGAGTGGGGGAGGGGATGAAGGTGATAGGTCAAGGAGGAGAGGGTGGAGTGGATAGGTGGAAAAGAAGATAGGCAGGTAGGACAAGTCCAGACAAGTTATGGGGACAGTTACTGAGCTGGAAGTTTAGAACTAGGGTGAGGTGGGGGAAGGGGAAATGAGGAAACTGTTGAAGTCCACATTGATGCCCTGGGGTTGAAGTGTTCCGAGGCGGAAGATGAGGCGTTCTTCCTCCAGGCGTCTGGTGTGAGGGAGCGGAGATGAAGGAGGCCCAGGACCTCCATGTCTTCGGCAGAGTGGGAGGGGGAGTTGAAATGTTGGGCCACGGAGCGGTGTGTTGATTGGTGTGGGTGTCCCGGAGATTTTCCCTAAAGCGCTCTGCTAGGAGGCGCCCAGTCTCCCCAATGTAGAGGAGACCGCATCGGGAGCAACGGATACAATAAATGATATTAGTGGATGTGCAAGTAAAACTTTGATGGGTGTGGAAGGCTCCTTTAGGGCCTTGGATAGGAGGTGAGGGAGGAGATGTGGGCGCAGGTTTTTGCAGGAACTGTAAAACCTGCGCCCACACCTCCTCCCTCACCTCTATCCAAGGCCCTAAAGGAGCCTTCCACATCCATCAAAGTTTTACCTGCACATCCACTAATATCATTTATTGTTTCCATTGCTCCCGATGCGGTCTCCTCTACATTGGGGAGACTGGGCGCCTCCTAGCAGAGCGCTTTAGGGAACATCTCCGGGACACCCGCACCAATCAACCACACCGCCCCGTGGCCCAACATTTCAACTCCCCCTCCCACTCTGCCGAGGACATGGAGGTCCTGGGCCTCCTTCACCGCCGCTCCCTCACCACCAGACGCCTGGAGGAAGAACGCCTCATCTTCCGCCTCGGAACACTTCAACCCCAGGGCATCAATGTGGACTTCAACAGTTTCCTCATTTCCCCTTCCCCCACCTCACCCTAGTTCTAAACTTCCAGCTCAGTAACTGTCCGGACTTGTCCTACCTGCCTATCTCCTTTTCCGTCTATCCACTTCACCCTCTCCTCCCTGACCTATCACCTTCATCCCCTCCCCCACTCACCCATTGTACTCTATGCTACTTTCTCCCCACCCCCACCCTCCTCTAGCTTATCTCTCCACGCTTCAGGCTCACTGCCTTTATTCCTGATGAAGGGCTTTTGCCTGAAACGTCGATTTCGAAGCTACTTGGAAGCTGCCTGAACTGCTGTGCTCTTCCAGCATGACTATAACTCAGTCATCCCCCGGATCCTAGTCAATAAAATACACCATAAATTGTTTGGTGTTAACACTGATCCCCACAATACTTCACTAGTTATAGTTTGCAAGCCTGAAAGTGACCCATTTCTCCCAACTGCTTCCTGTTTACAAAGCAATTCTTTACCTTTGTTAATAATTCACCACAACACCATCAGCTCATATCTTGTTGTGCAGTAACTTTGTATGTGGCATCTTATCAAATGCCTCTTGGGAACCCAGCTAAATGACATCTAGTGATTTCCCCTTTATTCAATCCTGCGTGTTACATTCTCAACAAACTTGAATAAATTTGCCAAAAATAATTCAGTTTCATAAAAATCAGGCACTGATTGCTGTATTATGTCACAAATATCCTTAAAAGCCATTTTAATAATGAACTCCAGCATTTCCAAAAGACATTTGTTAGATTAACTAGCCTATAGTTTCTAGCTTTCTGTCTCCTTCCTTTTTGAATATTGGCATTGCATTTGCGGATTCTTAATCCAGAATCGAGTGAATTTTGGAATATAGCCAAACGAATACACTCTCTCTCTGTACAGTCACTACACTCAAGACCCAAGGATGCAGGCCAGGAGATCTCTGGACTTGTCAGGCTTTGGTCACTTCAGTTTTCCTATTACATTTTCCTCTAGTGATCATGACTGTTTTAAGTTCTTCATTTTTGTTGTTTCTTTTGTTAGTGTTCTTGGGATTTTGTCCTCTATTGTGCAAACAAATACAAGATACTTCTGCTGTTGCTCTGCTTCTTCTTATTCATTTCCCAGTCTCACCTTATAACTGGGACGAACAGATACAGATGTATGCCCTCACCCCTCATCAATGTGAAAACACTTCAAACCACTTCTACAATATTAAATAGAGCCAATCGAGATTAATCAACAAGTAATCTGTAAGCAGCTGATGCACTCTACTAATTGCACTGATAGGTGATGGTGCTGTTGCTGGTCACAGGTCAGAGACGTACAGCATGGAAACAGACCTTTCAGTACAACTCATTCATGCCAAAAAGATGCCCTCTATAAATCTAGTCCCATTTGCCATATCCCTCCAAAACCTTCCTATTCATATACACACCCAGATGCCTTTTAATGTTGTAATTGTACAGCCTCCACTATTTCCTCGGCAGGTCATTCCAATCATATACCACCTTGTACGTGAAAAGGTTGCCTCTTTGGTCCCTTTTATATCTTTTCCATCTCACCTTAAACCTACGCCCTCTAATCTTGGACTCCCCACCCCATGAAAAGGACCTTGCCTATTTACCCTATCCATGCCCCTCATGATTTTATAAATCTCTATAAGGTTAGCCCCCAGCCTCTGACGGTCCAAGGAAAACAACCACAGCCTATTCAGCCTCTATGTATAGTTCACCTCTGCATCATGCTCTCAATATCCATGCTGGCACATTCAGCATGACAGTATTCAACTAGGTCATGCCTCAAGAGACTGAGCTCAATGCAACATGCTACTTTTGATGACAAATGAAACACCGGACCCCTGATTTTGTGATCAATGTGTTTGGTGCATTCATGTATTACATATATCTATAACGTACATATTGTTATGAAGATGGAGGTGTAAGCTAGCTTTCTTAAAAGTACAGGACACCCATATTGTCATAACAATATGCTTGAGTCTATTTACAAGGAGTATGCACCAAGACGCAACATTCTAGAGTCCCTGGATGTGAGCTAAAAGGAATCTCATCGACAAACACTAGAAAAACTGTTACTAGCTTCACAGTCAAAATCTAGATATTTAGGTAAAACATTTCCTTTAAATAGTAAATTAGTAAATTATCTCCTCTAAAACTTCAAACATGGCACCTTTAAAAATCAATGTTGCCAGCAGGAACACAGATTTGTAAGTTTTTCTTTCATACTATAATTAAGTTTTAAATACACTGCATGCATCTGTACCATTTCAGCTCTACTCCCCCTGCAAACACATGCAAAAACAGTGAAATAAGGAAGAACTAGAATACAGGCAGTGCTTTATGGTTCTCTCCAGCTCAGTTAAAAAAAACTTTGAATACAGCTGTCAAGACCATGGGACTGTTAAAGGTGTGATTGATGTTTGAAAAAAGCGAGACTGATCACAGTCCATTTAAACACGGAGTCGAGTTTATTTTTTAAGAAGTGAGATACTCAGAAAAGGTGACATTTTTCAACTAAACTGAGTGAGTTGATGACATTTTTCAACTAAACGGAATGAGTTTCAATTCTTGTAAGTGAGACTTGGCAGATATTTAAACCCTAACAGATCTGTTTCAGTTGCCTTAGTCGGCCCAATTATTCAAAGAGTTAATTCAAAGCCACTGCTAGGTTACTCAACATTTTCTCTCTATTCTTGTGCTTACTCTGGGCTTTTCTCACATCTTAGCATGTTGGCCTACTATTAATGAAAACATTGACTTTCTGTAATGAAGCGAGTACCGTAAGAGATGCTCTGTGCTCAGATCAAAGCCACAAATTGGGTTTACTGACCAAGCATGCAGACACACACAGATGCTTCTAGACTTGCTGAAAAAAGAGGAAGTTCATGTTAGCGTTGTGACCACAATCCATATAGGTCATATGCTGTGCAAGTGATCTGTTCAATATTCTCTTGAAGGAGCAGAACACAGCTACAGAACACTGCATTAAGTGTGAAGATCCTAGCAGTTTCAAGCAGCATCTCACTTGTTGAGTCAGAGAAAGAATTTCTGCTGTCACACTCTAACCTTTTCCAGATTTCAAGTGCAGCATCTTAAAAAACAAAAGTTCTGTGTGCGCCCATCTAAATGGCAAAATAAGGTAGATAAATTACAGTGCTCCAATGCTAAGGTGAATGCACAGTCCCAAACTCCTCATATTACTTTAACTGGAACAAAGTCAATATAAAGAACACAGAGACCTCTTTGATACTAAACTGATAAAATTCTTTGTTACAATTGATCCTTATTTCCCTCCCGCTCCACTGACTTTGACTGGGATACAGTTAACGAACAACAATTGTATCTTCTCAAAAGCCATATTTCATTGGTGATGAAGGCTTTTGCCTGAAACGTCAATTTTCCTGCTCCTCGGATGCTGCCTGACCTGCTGTGCTTTTCCAGCACCACTCTAATCTAGGCTCTAATCTTTATCAGATGAGCTGCAGATGCTAGCTTTGGGCTGACCTGGGCAGTGGTGAGGCTGCTTAGAGATCAAGGCGTGCATTCAATTAAAATTTTGGGAAGCCAAGCAGAATGGCTCACTGGGACCAAATGATCTTCCTTGAGAGCCCCTCTTTGGGCCAATGCCTTTTCAGCAACAAGAAGCTCCTGCCTCCACATGTGGTGATGACTGAGGGTAGGGGAGCTATGACAGTCGTTACTCCTGCCACAACATACTAGTGGACCCAATATTGGCTGCTTTTTGCTTCCCTTTGGTGTAGCCACTTTTCATTAATTCCCACTGTTCCCTGTTTATTATTTGATATCCTTGCCTCCTCGTCCACTCTGTCAGGACTGGGAAATTCCTCTCCCAAAAGGTCAAAAAAATATTTACCAGGAATAAGAAGTCACCCATACCCCACAAAACGTACCATGCTGCAGGATCGAGTTAAGGTTAGGGTCAAGAGTCAGGAGTTAGTCGATATTAGGAATCCTGACTTCAGTCAGTTTTTTTTTGGCCAGGGTGGCAGCGGAGTTTGGCGATCCAGCTGAAGCTCACCTGCTTCCCCTGTTCTTCCTTTCTTCTCTTTTTGTGCCCTCAGTGCTCTATTTTCTTCTGTCTGATGATTCCCGGTCTCCAGTGAAGATTCTAGGCCTCCGGCAAGTGACAGTTCCTGGCCTCTGGCAATGATTCCAGGCCCTCCACTAATGACTCCCAGCCTTGGGCGACAACTCTGTGCACAGCGTGGCAATCTACCAGCTTGGCGCAGCCGCCTCTCAGCACAGTGTCCTCGACCCAGCATCCTCAGCTCAACATGGCGGCCTGAAGTGATCTCCCAGCCTCATGATCCTCAAGGTGAAGTTCAATCTGGAGCCAGGGCCTGGTGTGAACTGGAAGCTAGATGTCAGTGTGGTTTGTTGTTCTGAACTTTAATCTCTACAATGGCAGACATTTTATTTCTTTATTGCCTAAAACCTTACAACTAAGAATCTGTACCTAGGTACCTTGTACCTAATTCAGTGCTGTATGGGACGGCACATAAACTTCTCACTGTACTCAGAAAAAATGAGGACTGCAGATGCTGGAGATCAGAGTCGAGAGTGTGGTGCCGGAAAAGCACAGCCGGTCAGGCAGCATCCAAGGAGCAGGAGAATCAACATTTCAGGCAACAGCCCTTCATCAGGAATGAGGCTGTGAGCCGAGGGGGTGGTGAGATAAATGGGCTGGGGCTTGGGAGAAGGTAGCAGGGAGTAGATGGAGTGGGTAGGTGGGAAGGAAGATGGACCCTCCTCTCTGACCTATCACCATTACCCCCACCTCCATCCACTTTTCACTGTACTCATTGAGTATATGAGACAATAAAGGCTAATTCTAATCCTGATTTCCTCTCTGTAACACATGGTAATTGAAGCCAAGTTCACCAGGCCTACAACATTACTATGGCCTAATTTCTATGCAGAAGACCCTCACTTCAAATTATGCAAAAGATTAAAAAAAGGAAGAGTGCTGAATACTTTTGTTTTCAGATAAACATTTTATCTGTGATAGCATTTCACATTATTAACCAAAGCCCTATTTTTACTTCCTTATTTGCTACAAACCATAAAAGACAACTCAGCTTTAATAAATATATATCCTGCTTACACAATGACAGCATGTGGAGATCCATCACAGTGCGTAAGCAATATTATTGATCCCTAAACTTTCAAGTTTCCTCCCTGGTGCAAATACTGTCCATTCACAAAGTGAAAATTTGATCTTGATGTTGAATCCTGTTTTCAAATGTAATTTGCAGGGTTAATTAAAAATTTAAGAGAAATGCCAAACTCGTTAAATTATGCTAATTGTGGTTCTTGATTACGGTACAGATGTTCAAAGAGAGCTGCAGTGACACATGAAGGCAAGGCTGAGGAGTAAACCTGCTTACAACTCTTAGATGCTGCTACTGTACTTGGGTGCTCACTGCTTTCAGCCTCAGGCGACTGTCTATGCAGAGTTTGCACATTCCCCCTATGTTTGCACAGGTTTCCTCTGGGTGATCCAGTTTCCTCCTACTGAGATGTGCGGGCTAAGTGGACTGGCTGTGCTAAATTGCCCATAGTGTCCAGTGATATGCAGGTTACGTGCATTAGCCACGGGAAATGCAGGATTACAGGGATAGGCTACGGTGATGGGTCTGGGTGGGATGCTCTTCACAGGGGTGGTGTGAACTCGATGGGCCAAATGGCCTACTTCCACACTAAGAATTCTGTGCTGCTATACTTGCTTATTACAGAATAGAGAGAACTTTAACACTTGAAGTCTACTTTTGCCCCCAATCTCCTGGAGTAAAATTCCCTTACTTGAAGTACCAACCCTGACTGGACCACTGCCATTATAATTATGCAGTTGAGTAAAAATGGCCCAAAGTCAAATGGAGCTCATCAGTCTTGAGATTACTGTTGTACTCTAATTACACCTACCCAAGAAAGGCTTTCAATTTACTATCCACACCTGCTGTATTCCTACACTAACATTGTGTTCCACCGACTCAGAACTGCAAACTATTCCTAATTTTGATACATTTGAAGAAAAGATAGATTTAAACTTACACTGCATCAGTTTTCAAGACATTTGTACAATGTACTAAATTCACTTTGTGATGCTTAATTCTAGCTTTGTACTAAACTCTAGATCTATTCAATATGGTAAATTCAAAATCTTTGTCAGCATTTACACATTCCAATTCCACTAATCAGCTAACATACTCAACATAATTGGAGCAACATCTTCAGCTCCAAATTTCCATCATGAAACTCTGCCATCTTACTAATTTTTTTTCTCCATCTCTAAAGCTTCTTCAAAGCTTTTTTCATCCACAAATTTAATCATCTCTCCTAACTCTGCTACGGCTGTTCTGCATCCAGTTCTTGCCTGTGAAGCGCTTTAGGTTGTTTACCATGTCAACAGTGCATATGAATGCAGGTTGCTGTTGTTATGCAATTTTAAGAAACCTTAATTATGACAACAGCATTATCACTAACCAATAAATTATCATTCCTTTATAACATGGTTAATAACAGCACAAGAAGTATCACCAAAACAGATCAACTACTCTCTCATCTCACCCTTGGTTGTTGGATCCTTGTGAGTAGAACTACTGATGTTTTTCTACATAATAACAGTCATTACATTTCAAGGCCATTTCATTGCAAATGAAATGCTGCAGGCTCCTTCTGAGAGATGAAGAATACGGTGCTATTTGAATGCCCGTCTATTGTTCACTTTGCAGTGTCCATGTCATTATGCATCAGTGACAGGAAGCAGACAACAGTTGGTGCAAAAATAAACCATCAATTGAATAAAGATTTTCTGTAACACATATAAAATACATGTTATAAATGCCTTGTTAGTTACTTTAAGTGACTCATTTTAAGGTCCAGATGAAAATTCTTCCTGGTTTCAGCCTTAGCTCAGTTAGTAGCAGAAGATTGTGAATTAAATG
Source organism: Chiloscyllium punctatum (assembly GCF_047496795.1). NCBI lineage: Eukaryota > Metazoa > Chordata > Chondrichthyes > Orectolobiformes > Hemiscylliidae > Chiloscyllium > Chiloscyllium punctatum. The sequence continues at coordinate 68,429,294 of NC_092740.1, forward strand.
ATATTTCAATGCTTGGTTTTTATTATTGATACATTTCTTGCTGATTACCTACATTTATAAGAGCTGAATGGCGATTACTCAAATTGTGATGCACACAGATTTCAAACTACATGCCTAGGAATATAAATTGTTATAAATGCAAGGTTTGATAAAATTATACTTTGGGACTGTTCTTTTAACTTTGAATAAAATTGAGGAATAAAGAGGCCAAATGACTGGTTTTGAATCCTGCTCTCAATAAACTTGGATAAATTGCTTGTTAACGGTTAAGGACAGGGTAAAAACAATGACTGCAGATGCTGAAAACTAAATACTGGATTAGTGGTGCTGGAAGAGCACAGCAGTTCAGGCAGCATCCAACGAGCAGCGAAATCGACGTTTCGGGCAAAAGCCCTTACAGGCCCTGTTGCTTTACTGGAAAGAAGGTGTAAGATATCCAGACCTGTAAACAACGACCAGAACAGCTTTGCTATCCATAGATAGACCGCTAGTCTCCAAATACTGAGGAGGTGTTAGAAATTATAGTTTAAACTGTCTGTTTAATTTCAAGAGAGCATGAAATTGATTAGTGCTAGAGGATAGCTAGTTGGTATTCATAACAAAATTCAAGGCCCATGTAGTTCATGTTGCCATGATATTGGGCATTGAAAGGGACAGGATCCATAGAAAGACATCATAGGATCGGCTTGTAGATTTTCCTAAATGTACCAATGAGTCTGAGGCAATGAATACGAGCAGGTCAGAGACAGGGGACAAAGACATATACAGTAAAAGAGAGGAACCGAGAGAGAGCAAGAGAGAGAGAGAGAGACACACACAGACAGACAGATAGACAGAGGGAGAAAGATGGGGTCAGAGAAGGAGAGGAGCAGACAGAGAGAAGAGCAACAAGTCTCTATTATGCGCAAAAATGAAGGTGGGAGCTTGTCCTTAGACTGAGGACATCAACACCATGCCAGTTTAAACAAAGCTGGAGGATTCACCTCACACTGCCTTTAGAGAGCAACCTCCAGGCTAACTCACGTTGTGAAAATCAGTTTGGGATTGCAGTGTATCCAGCTGGAAATAGAAATACAATCTCTTAGTGTTTACTTAAGGGAGATGGTAAATATTACCATGGAAGGAGATTTTTGATCTTTTTAAAATTTTAAATAGATGTCTTTTCTGTAGGTTTGTATATAATTTGCCGATGAAATAATGTTCAGTCAATGCTGCTTTTCATTTCTTCTTTCATAGGCATTCCCTTGAAATTGAGGATGATTTGTTTCCGATACAATTCAATGGGTTTGAAAGTGGTTTAGGTCCAATGCACAATCTGCAGACTCTGTTACATGTGGGTCAAAAGGTGCTTAGAGGTTTGGATAGATGGGTTGCTTAGAGGTTTGTGAGCTCCCTCCGATATCTTAACTTTTCCTCTGTGTTCTCTCAATGATGTCTCTCAATGTGTTCAGTGATCCTTCTCCATTTTTGTCTGTCATAAGTCAGGCTTTCCCATGAGCCAGCAAGGATGGCTTGACCTCTTCAGGGATGCTTTGAGGACAAATGTAAAAACTTTCTGCTGTGGCCCAGGCCTTTTCCAACCTCAATATGCTTTGAGTCTGTCAACTGTAAAACTTTATCATGTGTCCTCCTGAAATTCGGTTTTAATCTGTGTGTTGCAGTATGAATCTTAAAGATTAATACGTATAGATGTGATCCTTTCAGTCATTCGCTGGAAATTTAATTTATTTTCAAAAGTTACCAGTCCCTACAGGGATCGTAACAGAAGAATCTAAGTATATCGGAAAAATACTTTGTCCACAAACCAGATAAATATCCACAATGCCAATAAAGTGAATTTCCAGATTTCTTGGGAAAACATTACCTTTTCTTAAAATTGCAAGATTTGCTTCATCTGGTGAAGTCCAACCAATCGATGAACTAAAGTCAGAAGGATCACCTGTACCCCATTGGGGTAATAGATGCTGTCAGTGAACCAAATGGTGTACTATACTGTCAGTTTTAGAGAAAGGAGCAGCAGATATTTGAAGAGAGGAAGAGCTGCACTTTAAAAAACAAACAGTCTCTCATAACATATTTAAAAATAGCACGATTGACTCAAGGCAAGAATCTTATTTGACATAAGGGTATGCTGCAGCAAATAATATATATAGAATTTCTTTTCCCCACCAAATGGAAATGTTCTTGACTGATAGACGTGGACCTTTAGTCAGTATTTGGTTCTTCCTGCAAGTTAAAGCCACACAGTTTAAGTTGTAATCATCTTATTTTGGCTATGCCTCCATAGGCAACCACTGAGTTTAGTCTACTCAATGAATTGTGCACAGCTCTGCAGTTCATGAAGTGAGAGGGCAAGCAAGGGCAACTCAAGTGCTTTGCTTAAGTGTCAGCAACAATCAAGCTTCACACAGCTTGAACCACAGCAAGTCAGGAGTGGTCAAATGCAGCAGACATAATAATTAAAGAAAGGGGAAAAGGTAACTAAATAAATCATATTAAAGTTTCAGTGGATTTGTTCATCACAAATGAACTTTTTGATAGTATTTTCAATTTGACGTGGCCCTTTGTCTGTGCCGACCAACAAACACCACACTACACTAATCTCATTTACCTGCACCTGGTCCATAACTGACAGTTCCCTGGCATTTTAAGTGCTCATCCAAATGCTTCTTAAATGCTACAAGAATATCTGCCTTCACCACCTTCTCAGGCAGCACATTCCATATATGTACTACTCTCTGGGTGAAAGAAAAATTTACTCCAATCTCCTTGAAACTGTTTACTCCTCACCTTAAATTTATGGCCTCTTTTGGTCTTAAGACAGTGATAGGGAAGAGATTCTCATGATCTACTCTGTCTATATGTCTTATAATTTTGTATACCTGAATCATTCTGTATACCCCTGGGGGATGAAGACAGCATTAAAAGGGAGGTATATGAAGCAGTGAATGGGAGAAGTGTAATGTAACAGGAAATATTAAAGGTGTTAGCAGCTTTGAAAATAGATATATCCACCAGGCCCTGATGAAAATGTGTCTTAAATTGCTTAAAAAAAGGAAGAACAATTGACACAGACTCCGACCATCATTTTCCAATCTTCTGTGGCTACAAACATAGTGACAGAGAATTTGTGATCTACTAACATTGTGCTGTTGTTTAAAAAGGAATAGATTGCATAAGTCAATGAGCCTAACTGGACATATTGTTGGAAAACACTTGGGGATCATATTATTCATCATATAGAAAGGGACAGATTAATCAAGGGCAAGAAGCAAGAATCTATTAGGGAAGGTCATGTATGACTAAATTGGTCGAGTCTTTTGAGAGGTAATTAGGGAGGGTTGATGAGGGTATCACATTTGTTACCATTTACTTGAAACTTTGTCAGCCTTTTAGCATGGTCCCATGTGACAAACTAATCAGAAAAGAATAGTATCCTAAACTGGCACAGTGGCAAAAATTAAAAAAAAAGCTTTCTTCCTTTACACTCATGCAGTCTTGGTTTAAAGGATCCCAACTATATATTACCAAGGGCATTAATGAAAATAAAATCAATGTCATGCTTTGATTCAATGTTTGTTTTCTCCTGGAAAACGTTACAGTCAAAAATCTTCACAGCACAAAGAGAGGCCATTAGGCCTATAGGGACCATTCTAATTCATTGAAAGAGATACCGGCAATGTAATTCCTGACAGTTAAAAGGAAGGATGGATTCAAGTAGAGGATAAGCAACTACCCTTATAAAGTGCTTCTGGGTAAGAAAGAAAAATGCACATACAATAAGTACATTTGAACAATTTATAATGACATCCAAAACTGCAAAATGGAAACTTGGTGAAGATTTATGATAAACAGTAAATCTCAAGAGGGAATTAGTGCAAGTTAAAATTATTTTATTATTAATTTTGATTAATTATGACCTAAAGGTCAACATTTATTAATATAAATGCTGTGTCAATTATTAAATTCCAGGAAGAGAGATAAAGGCTGTGTTTAAGGCCAACGCTACCTCCAGACAGAACAATGTACTCACATGAGGTGAGTTAGTGTGTTTTGCTTGAATGTGAGATTAGAGCCTGCCAGCCAGGGAATCTTCTCTATATGAGCCAGCTGGGTTTCAATCATAAACTGGAATTTATGATGCTATAATTCACTATTTTACTAACGTTATTGTCCCATGATCAGTTCAGTCACATAACCTGTGAGCATTTTGTTGGCTAACAATATTCAGTCCACTGGCTCAAAGTTAAGATCACTCACAATGTTAGAAATCAGAAAGAGGACTGAAATATAAAAGCAGGCAAAAAAAAAAGATGTGCAAAAGTTTTTGATTTACTGTCCCCGCTCCAGCTGGAGTATTGTCTCTCCTATGCATGCACAAGAGCACACTGGCTGTTTCACATGTGTGCAAACTTCTAGTGGCCATCTTTAATAGGATTGTGAATTGGGAAGACTCAACACATACATAAAGCCATCTTGATGAAAGGGACGGAGTAGCTGAAAATTTAATTGCATCACATGACTAATGTTTAATTTATGCCAGAAGTTAGAAAATGGATTATTCATTACTTCCTGCTAATCATTCAGAGTTCGCCCTTTATGCAGAAGAACTGGATGATTCATTCTCCAGCCTTCGGATTTTGCGTGTTCACAATCTTTGTTTAGAGAACTAAGAGAAGTTTTGCTGACCACTCATGTACCATCTACTGTAATATGCCTTGAATCAGCCTCAATTTCCTACAAGTAAAACGGTTCTATTTTTAGTAAACAGATTACAGGCCCAAAGCATTAAACTCAAAATCCACAAGTGGTTCAGAGTGGACAGTAACTATGACAGATACTGATGGAGTCTGAAGAGGTAATAAAGAGAATAATTGCCTGCAAAAGGAATAAGTCCTGTCCAGAAAGAATCACTCTTTCACTAATGCTCACTTTGACTAGCTTGTATTTACAGTAAGTAATATTAAAATAACACTGTTGAATGAATCAACACTGTTTGATGTTAAAGAATACACAACATTCAATTTACAATAGTTTAAACAGTACTAGCGTTTTGGGAAAACATGTCTTCAAAGTTCTCCAGCTCTAAAAATGTAAGCCTTGGGGTGATCAAGTGACAAATGTTTAATACATTTATCTGAAATGTCTCTTCCACTCTAGTAACTGAAATGCAAACATATACTTTAAACAGTTGGTTAAAGTAGCAACAATGTGGTTATTTGTTGCTCACTAAGTAACTTCAGTAACAATATTTTAGATTTCTCTTGTTAAAAAGTCATTTCATGTTTTGTAGTCTCCTTCTCAGATAACCTTTCACAACTGGGGGTGGGGACAGGATTGGTGAGATGCTCCTGCTTTTTTAAGTCTGCTGATCTGTGCTTTAAAAGAAACACACATGACTTGCCCAGTCACAGCATGGCTGCAATTTACAGTTTTTGGCAGCAAAAAAAGCATAAGTGAAATGGGGGTAGCATCTTCTCAGATGCTGCCAGACCCAGAAAGTTTCTCCAGTCCACTCTGTTTTTGTTTCAGATCTCCAGCATCTGCAATTCTTTGATTCATTTGAAATTTAGAGCTACTATTTTACAATGCCAAAACTGTACGTGAATCATTTTAGCACAGAATGTTGGAGCATCACTTGGATATTCGCATTCAGGATGTCTTCAAACAATTTGCTTTTGATGAGGGTCAAATTTAAATACAGTTCCTACACAATCATGTGAATTATTGAAGTTATAACGTGACATCTCAAATAACCAATCAGAAGGAGGTTATATTTCATACATGTGATAAAGTAATATTATTCGTGAAACTTAATGAGGACCTATGCATTTTTCTGGCTTGATAACTTTAATTGACCGGTTTTGCCTCAGTAATGTGTGATGAAAATAATTGGAGCTGATCTTCTCACTTCTAAAACTGTTCATGGGCTGCACTGACAATCTGGCCCAGTGCAGTCACCTGACAGGTAACTGGAATGCTAAACGAATCGCTACAAGTCATGTTTAGTGCTATGGGTGGAAACTGCTACTGGTTTCCCATATCATTGACATCCCATTTTAGTCCTCCTCTTGTATTTGTACTCCCTTTCTTCTATTCATAGTGCTTTTCCATAAATGCTCAGCATGTGAATAATGAGTTCTCTGGCAGCTGGGACACTAGTGCATCCATTGAAAGATGTCATTGCATGCCTCAGGCAGAGTCAGCTAATGCCAGCCACAGGACTGCATTCCACAGGCTCTCCGAAACACAAGCTGAGACTCTTTCAGTGCCTTCGAGAGATCAGTTGGGAATTTGTACCATAGCACCCTGCAGTTTCATAAACACTCAGTCGATATTGATGAAGTAGAACGAAACACTAGAAATTCGAAAACAAAACTAAACATTTGAACTGCATGCAGAACAATAATGAAAACAATCATGCAACAAGCAGCCTTCTATAGCTGTCTCCTGAAATTCTGCTAGTTATATAAAAATATTGATCTCAGGCTAACACCTGTTTACCTAAACCATTATTGTGCCATCTTTCTCTGTCGATTTTCTGGGTCCCTAAGGCTGTAGGCTCTTGCTGTAACATCTTGTCAGGATTTTGAAATCACCTGCTCCTGTTTGGGGATTCTAGCATGCAGCCCAAAATAATCAAAGCAATTCTCTGCCTGCTGTCCTCTGCAGACTCACCTCCACATAGCACAGCTGTATATCCCTCCTCTCACTGATAAACGTCAGATTATTAGCAGGAATTTGCTGAGATGATTATAGTTCTCAAGTTCCCATGAGCAAACGTAATTTGGCCTTCACAATATTCTCCACAATATGGTGTGCAGATGGAGATCATTTTCTTTTAATTTTGCCAACTTTTGTTCAGATGCTATGGGACAAAATACCACATCTTGCTCATATCACTTGTTATTCATTTTGCACAGGTGCCAGCGGATGGCTCCACATCAGAGAGTACTAACTAATCAATTGTTTCTGCTGTAAAAGCAGTTTGGTGTCAATGAGCAGCGGTTGAGTACAACACAAGGCAGATAGTGGGATGGAAAATGCAGACATGATTAGAATTTTAACCACGGCTGATTAGAAGTTCATTCAGTTCTCTCTTCCAGCAAGTTAGACATGGCTGAAAAGAAGGGTCTTTACAAATTTGTAAGATGAACTCCACAGGTAGATTATTTGGAACCACACAGTAAAGTATGCAGCTACATATTCAGACTAGTATGATGGAAATTGAAACAGCAGTACACTAGAGAGATTTTATTACATATTTTTCTATCTTTGCTAAATCTTGTTAAGTCACTTTAACCTGCTTCACCTATTGACTATTTTCACTGTAATTGCAACATCTCTGTTTCAAAATCTCGCTTTTGAATAAAGGATTGTCTGTGATCATCTTCTCTCTTCTTAAAATGGCAACATTTGACAACAAGGTGGACTTTCATCACATCCAAGAGTCAATAAATGGAAAACTCTAAGTAGATCCAGGCCAAGCAGTTTCCAGGAAAATCAAGAAACCAGTAAATTATCAATGATGTAGGTGCTGAATGTGGTACAAGTGACGTTGTCAACTGCAGAAGGAAGCTTTCAAGGCTTAACCTAGCTAATTGTCTCCCTTGATTGTGACTATACTGATTAGAAAAATAATCAGCTCCCAACAGTCTACTTGCAGGGATGCCAACTGTTTGATGATGCACAGTGGAAATTGGCCACAAACATCTGTTTACATTTTTGCCCCATTGACAGAATAGGACACTTATAAACAATGAAAAGGGGTTCCTTTTCTTTATGGTTAATTCAATAGAATTGGCAAAAGATAATGAACAAACATGGATTAATCAACTCTTCCAGTTTATGAGGACATCATAATAAAAGCGTAATGACGCCAAGGGAGCGCAGAAAAATGCATCCTAAAGTTCTGTACATTCTTGCAAGCAGTAATTTCCTACAAAAGCAATGTGTGGATCAAAAACAAATTAGGAATCGCTAAATGTTTTTGCTCTGTTTTGTGTATTGGGACTAATAATTGCCCTTTAACTGCTACTGCCAGCATTTGACTAAGACCAAGTGTGTTAAACCTGCAAATGTGAATGAATGAGTTTGTGTGCCAACATGCTCACATTGCAAGTCAGTTTCTAGCAGAGTAACACCATGTTGTAATGCCCCTTTCTTCCACACACCAACTGTTCAAACAATCTGGAGCACCAAAGTAGTACCACAAAACAAAAATCTGACATAGGTTTCCAATATTATTCTGGCTCATCAGTATTATACAAGGCCAGTTCCCAAAGTTATCTTTAGAAACCATCTGGGCACTAATTCCAGTGGGAAGATTTTGACATTTCAATTTTACATAAGTATTCCAATAAATAAAATGGTAGACTACATAGGTATGCTTACATCCCTTTAAAACATGATGCAATTGACCTTAAATTGGAATAATGAATGGGAGGGCCTTATTGCAGTGATCGTGTCATTTTCCTCTCTTCATATAGCATTTCGTAATCCTATTCTTAGATTTTATTCTTTCCGTAATGAAAAGCTCAAACTTTGAGGATGAGATCAGGAAGCACGTTCTGAAGCATAATGCCAAACAGCAATTACACTATCTTAGCAACAAGAGCCTGTGATGAAACAGTATCAGCTAGAATGACATGAATGCAAATGAAGTTTGCACAATTCCAGCTAGCTCTGATCATAAATCGTGCACAACCCTGCTCTTGTGATAGCAAGTCACATAAAAAGGACAGCAGTCCAAAAATTTACTTAGTTCAACCAATATTTAATGGATGTTTCCTTATACCCAACAGAGAAAACTAGATTTGGGAAAACAGAATTGTTTCTGGCAAAGAGCACAACAATGAAATACATTATATCTTAGATTAAGCATCACCTCTTCACCAAGCAAATATGATTTACATCTCTTCCATAAAACACTGTAATCATCTTCTTAGAAATTGGCTGACAGTTCACAATAAACACAGAAATGAAAATGTTAATTTATCAGATTTTATTTTGCCAAGATCACAATAGATACCTCCTAAATGCATCAAAAATTATATTATGATGACTGAGACACAGCTAACAGGATTATGCTGTTAATTTAAGAAAAGAATCCCAAAGGCAGCCTGCATTGGTGAACAGACAGAATAACAGACCTCCTGAATTAAACACAAATGTATTGAGCTTTACTGTACTGTGCTTTCTAAGCAAGTCAGCACCTTCAAAACAGTGCTCATTAAGTGCATCAGCAAAGTGTCATGCAACATAACAAAGGACTGACAGGGAAAACTGCTTCAGGGTTGAAGATCCTGACCTGAAAACTGTCAAAGAACAAAGGAGTCACATCTGTGGCTGCCTTATCAGTGCCCTGTGACTCTCAGGAATCCACCTCCGTTAGAAACCTCATTTTTTATTTCATGACCTTATATGCTGCTGATGTTCCTGAAACATCATGAAGCTAATAAATTAGTGATAGTTGTGGGATTGTTTTAGTATGCACAGACAAGAAGACTCAGTCCCAAGTTTGGGATAGTGAAGTCTTCCCCATCTTCATCCACTGTAGTTTATCCTCTCATTACAGAGTGCTTCCCTTGTAAGTGACTAAAACACAACCGTGCCCTCCAGATGCAGCCATTAACCTATCACTTTAGTCAAGTAGAGGATTCAAGAAGGCCAACTGAAGAAATCACTCAGTTCAGTGAATAGGATTATATTCAGTGAGTGATTACATTCAGGCTGTGCCCTTACTGCCAATCAGTCGATGGTAGGGCCATTCTTTTTTCTGATTTAACTCTGTGCCTGTTAAATTGTAAGGAGATTGATTTGTGTAAAACTAGAGTGTATCAGCTTTTGACTGAGCAGATGCATTGTACATATAGATGAGAGAGAAAGAACGGATGAGCGAGAATGAAAGATGACCTAGTGCTACACAGCAAAGCATTCTGGGTCCCGGCAGTTCTGCTCCATGTCCCACATTATTACCTTTTGAGTATTGCTGTTCAGAAGGAGCATGAACTATCAAACAGTGCAAAATAGATACAGCTTCAATTGGCTGAGTTACATAGCATGGATATAGTGCAGTAATAAGTGTCTGTTTCAGCAGTACCCATCCCTGTCACAGATCTTGTGTTAGTGAAGCCGTACAGTATAAATTAATTTTCATGCACAACTAAACCTATACTGAATGTATCATGTGTTAAATTAAAGTGAAAATCAATTAGCATGTATCATTCTTTCAACTTTTCAAGAGGAAATACCTCAGTGGTCATAGCTTATTAATTGACCTATTCATTTCAACTGACAAAAATCAATCATATCCAACAAGTGCACTAGGCTAGAGGGAGAGGATATTTCATTCGGGGGTCTGCTGAGCACGTAAAAGTCAATCAATGCTCAGCTGCTCCCTCAAACTCAAACAAAAGATTTCTCCATTCTCTTGGAAAAAGGCATTTTAACATAAGAGGTGACACTCTGCTGCAGGCAATAGATTAACTAAACTCCAAGGCACTATGTAGTTGGAAGCTTATATTTCCACATGACCAATTCATGCTTTTACTTGTTTCCAAACTAGCCTTGGTGGGGTGGACAGTGGATGCTCCTTTAAATATTCTAAATGAGCTGAACTACTGTCAACACACAATCTTATTTCAAGCTTTTCAAGTCATCGTGAATCACAGACTATTTGAAAGGGATAGATTTGTGGTATTATACATATTACAATATTGCAGGTTGCAATATGAAAACAAAGCTCAATGAAAAACAACAATTTTGAAAGATTAAATTTCTATTTCTAAGTGAATCCTGTTTCAGGTTTCAATCACAATAACAAAAAGTTCTGTTGGATATGTAGAAGGTTTCCTTTACTCTGGTGCTATGGGTCCTGAGGAGACTATTTCGCTCAGTACTGAATTTGCATATTCACAACTGGACCTGACTGGCCTAGACATTGAGGTGAGATTGCAGATTTTAATACAATTCTGGTCAAAGTTATGAAAAGAAAAGACTTGTTGGTAGGCTACAAGGTTTGGTCAATAGTTGAAAAATTTAAAAAGGTGGACAATGAGTCCATGGAAGAATATATCAAGGATTTTGCAAGGTTATATAAAAGGGTAAAGAAATCCAATGTAAATATTATGGAGTCTGTGCTGGTGTATAAACTATTAGATTGCACATGACATTTGCACATCGATGGACTTCTGGTTTTAACAGGTGTCCAATTTTGTGGCAGTGATTTTTTTTAAGCAAATGGCAATGTACGTATAAGGATGGAATCAATGAAAGATGTTTTGAAGAAGGTTGTATCTGTAATAGATTTCTGCGTTAAGGAAAAATACAGGATTGAAATGATAGCTATCAATGAATGGATCCCAGAAATTCAGACAAAATAATTAATAAATGGTTCCAGTGTGACTTTAAATATCAATATCTGGAATTGTCCAAGGATAAGGGATCAAGCATTTGAAACAACAAATGAAATAGGTAGTTTTTGAGGATGATGCATGGTAAGGATAAGATCTAGAAACTACTGTTTGTGGCTGGAGGCTTATGTCAGGCCACGACCATCTTAGTTGCTCATTCATTCAATTATGAGTTGTACAAGATAGAGGCTGTACCTCAACAGTATGTGGTGTTGATTGGCTAACTGCTATTTGAAAACCCTGGACAAGCAGATAAAAATAGTCTCAAAGAATATGAAAGCTCTACCTTGATTTCAGGATGATAATTCATTACCATCTTTAAAGAGTGTGGTTCTCCTCTCTGAAAATGCAGGATTGTGCCATTTCATAAGCACTGACGTCATCCAAAGTGACATACCATTATTACTGAGTAAATCTTTGACTAGAAGTATGAAAATGCATTTGGACAACAAGAAATATTGGTGTGTCTGCAATTGGTAAAGCAGTAAATTTGCAGTTCACAGGATCCAGGCATTACTGGGTTCCATAGAGGAAACCTGGTTATTTGTTGTTGAGGGGTCAACATAGTATTATTGACCTTGCAGAAAGGAGTCTGGCTGACAAGAAGAGGATTATGTGGAAATTGTAAAAATAATTTGCTCATTCCTCCTCTCAAAATTAAAGCTACTGGTAAAGAATGTCATAGTTATAGATTAAGAATATGAATCCCCTTATAAAACCGCATTACAATGTGATAAATGTCTTAAAACTGAAAGGCACTACCATGTTTAGTTGAGAGTGTTCCTTTCATCTGTGATATAATGAAGATATGTGTGAGATCTTAAATATTACAGTAATACATACAACTTCAGAAAGTCTGTTCAATAATAGCTTGTGTGAAAGCAACCATGCAGTAACTGATGAAGTGCAGAAAATGCTGTCAGATCAACCAAACTGTAAGTTACAAATGACACTGACACATGTAATACATGGAAAATATTCCCTAAAAATGGTTGTGGAGAAAGAGTGTAGCCCATTCCGATGAGTATATGGTTGGAATGCAAAATTGTCTTCAATAATGTACAATGCTCCTCCAGCACTAGATGGAAAATAATTACACGTAGCTTGAAGATTTTGCATCCATTGAAATGTGTTACATGCTTGTAGAAAAGTATTCATTAAAGGAGCACCACAGAGACACTCCCATCCCAGTGAGTCTACAGATCTGACGACATGGTTTACTATAACAGAGAAGGACATAGGCAATAGAAAGGGTCAGGAAAGATTACCGGGCATGATGGGAAAATATTCACAACAGAGGGATCAAACTCGAAAGGCACATTCTTCACAAGTAGTAAGGATAGGTTATGAATTTTCAAACTCTGAAAAGATGGGAGTAGGTGTTGATGGTGAAGCATCTGTTATTTTGCATACCCATGAGTTGGACAATTTGGAACCAGAGGGTCAGCACTTAAGAGCTCAGGAAATACATGCTGATCTCATGTGGGGATCATTTGCAGAGTCAGATGGCTGAAGAGTGACCATGATATAGGGAAAGGTAGGCAGGTTTACAGGAAACTATAAAATCTGGCTGAATGTCAAAGATGAAGGACATGACATGAGGGCCATAGATTAGGAGCACAGGGTATGAAATTGGAGAACTAGAAAATATAGTTCCAGAACTGATTCAGGGATACATTTCGGAAGCAAACAGTCTTGTACAATGGAGTGAATTTCTAGCCGACACCTTGATAGGACTCGTTCAGAGAGATCTCAACATGAATTAAGAGGGGACAGGTAGACAAGACAACCATCTAGGATTGGCAATGAAGGGCTTTCTTGGACAATGGAAAGAAGTTGAAACCCCAATGATCAGGAGGCATTTATGGCTACTAACAGAATGAAAGGTAGTTTGGTCTCTTTTATTACCCTAAGAGTTATAAAACTGGAAAGAATTCAGAGTATAGACATGGATGTGGATATTTGTGGAAAAGATCCTACCAGATAGGATCTATAAAGCCATGGCTAGGTTGGTAGCGAGAGGCAATGAGGAATGTTTGGGTGAAAGAAGGTCTCCTATGCTTGGGAAAGTAATTTTGAAAATCATTTTAGTTATGTTAACAATATTTGGTGAAAACATAACTTTAGATATCAAAGCAGTGTACCTTAAAGGTAATCAGTTCAAGAGGGAAGTTTTCTTAAAAGAAGCACCAAGATTAATGGGGAAGCTTTGGAAATAACAAAAATGTGCAAATGAATTGAATGATGTTTCTTGAGTGTAGTATTTTTCAGTAAGGACAATTCTGTTAACAGTTAGGGTCTTCACAACGCAAGGCAAACCTGGAGGTGTTCTATTGGCAGTACAACAGAAATCTTTTGGGCATCTTTATGATGAATTTCAATGATTTGTTTTGTTAGTTATGGGAGGGACAGCAATAACTTTGAAGAAAATATTATTAAATAAATTAGGAGATAAGCTTCTGGTGTATTTAAATATGTTGGATTGGCATTAAGCAGGGCAAGCCAAATGTAATTCTACATCATGGGTCTTACTTGGAAAACATCAATTCTACTGCAGTTAGTCATACCAGACCCAAACAGAAAAATTATGCTGCTATCAAGGATAAGATGGAACAACTAAGGAGTCTTGCCAGAAAGCTTGACTCGTTAGGCACATAGCCCAGACCTAATGTAAGTTTTCATGTGCTGGAACTTAGTCTAGCCACGACAATATCTAGAGGAGCCAGTCATCTTGAGAGCAAATAAAACTAAAAAAAACTGAAAATATAGAAGTGAATGCTGAGCTCTCAGCTTTGGATGATCTCAATTATATGACATTAATATATTTAATGATGCCTCATATGCAAATCTTGGTGGTGGATTTTCCAGTGCAAGGGAATTGTTGACATCCACGTAGGAGCAAATGGGAACAGTTGGCTCTGGTAATTGGAGGCAAACAGCAAAAAAAAAATCAGCCACTGAAACTTTGGCTCCTAATGCTGTTGACATGGTGTTTTATTTGTCCAAGACATTAGAGCAAATATTGTTTGTAAAAGGGACTGGAAGTACAACATCAATCGAATGCTACATATATATTCAGACTTTGTGGGATAATGCATGTTCAACAAAAAGTGTAAGCAAAAGTACTCTTAGGATAGATATGGCTAATTTAAATCGGATGTAGGAGAAAAATCTTTATGCTTAAGTGGGTAGATATCAGTCACAGAATTTCAGAATTGTTATGGCACAGGTGGCTATTTGGCCCATCATGCTTACATCGATTCTACTTCATCACGCCAATCTCCTGTCTTTTTGCCATATTCCTGCACACCATATCTATCCACATAATCATACAGTGCTCTTCTCAAATGCCTAAATTTAATCTGCTTCATCGACATTTCCAAGCAGTGCATTCCATGTGCTAACTACTCACATCACCATTGCTTCATTTGTAAATCATTTTAAATCTATGCCCTCACATTCTTTTTTCCTTTCATGAGTAGGAACAGGTTCTCCTTATATACTCTGTCCAGCTAGCTCATGGTTTTGAAAACTTCAATCAAATCTCTTTCAGCTGCCATCTCTCCATGAAGAACAGGCCCAGTTTCTTGAATCTATCCTCATAACTGTAGTTTCTCATCCCTGGAACCATTATTGTAAATCACTTTTGTACTTTTTCCAATGCATTCACATCTTTCCTAATAATGCAATGCCCCACAAGTGTACACAATACTGAACCTGAGGCCTAACAAGTCTCTTGTAACATGTTCAACACCACCTCCTTGCTCTTGTATTCTATGCCTCTATTAGTAAATTACCCTTCATTGCTCCCCCTTACCTTCTACACATAAGCCAACCTTTTCCCAGCTACCATTAGTTCTGAGGAAGGGTCACTCGACCTGAAATGTTAACTCTCCATAGATGCTGCCAGACCTGATGAGCTTTTCCAGCAATTTCGGTTTAGTTTCTGATTCACAATATCTACAAACCTTTTTGTTCTGTTAATAAAGCTATGAAAACTGTTTGCTTTATTAATTCCTCTTCCCACCTGTCCTGCCACTTTCAATGATCTGAACACTGATACACGCAAGTTCCTCTGCTCCTGCACTCCCTTTAGAATTGTACCCCCTATTTTGTATTGTCTTTCATTGTTCTTCCAATCAGAGTACGTCACCTTACACTTCTCTGCATTGAACCTCATCTGCCATCCATCTGCCAACTCTATCAATTTATCAATGTCCCTTCAGAGTTCCATACTGTTCTCCTCTCAGTTTACAATTCTTCCAAGTTTTGCATTATCTGTAAACTTTGAAACTGATCCCTGCACACCAAATGCAGAAAAGCAAGGGCCCTAATACTAATGACTCCCCGGGAATTCCATTAGAAACCTTCTTCCATGTAATCAATAGTCAAAATTTAGACTGTTTCAACCAGAGGAATGTCTCTACACAAAAACTGCTGAAGGTTCTAGAAGAAGGAATCTTACTGTTTAACAGAGGGAATATGAAATTGTGTTTTTATTTATATCAACATATCTTTAAATAAATAATTGTTTTTCTTAAAAGCAAGAGAATCTACAAGCATTAGAAATGAAGGTCCCCTTAATGTTCAACCAGAAGACATTTCCTAGTCATCCTGTGCAGAAATGCCATTACTCATCTCTGAAGCAAGTGGGACTTGAACCTAGGCCTCCTGGTTCAGACATAGGGATGCTACCACTGTGCCATAAAAGCTTCCTATAAGGTTCAAGCAGAACAGCTCCAGAGTTGGTTATAAGTCATTGATGCTCAATGGACTGTGTGTTTACATGGTTCCACATGGGAGACCAAGCCCCTAGGGTGGAGTGTTGCACACAGCAGTTCCACAAAACTGCAGATTAAGGTGGTTTATCGGCTCAGAGTCCAATTGTTTACTTTGTGTACTGTGGAGTGTGTGGACCATGTTTTACCAGTTGAGGGCATTTACATCACTTTTAGTAATTTTAAAAAATTTATTAACATTCTTTTGTTTGCACTTCAGGCCCATATTTCTGATCTTCTTTACCATGTAGGGTGTGAGGGACCTTCTTATGGGCCTGCTCCTGGGCATGACCAAGGTAGCCATTAACAGTTTCAGGCAGAGGATTGTGTAGGGACTGGCAGGTCCTGATTGCCTGCCTCTCTTCCATGGTTACATTCTGATGTCCCTGGAGAGGCAACATGCACTGTTCACCAGACCCCTCATAGAGACGGGAGTGCACCAAAGAGACTAAAGTATATGGTTTCCCCATGTCAGCCCATTTTGATTCAGTTCAATACCCATCCTTCATTTTTGTTATTGCACTGCCCCTTTGTTCTTTTTCTAACCAAATGGGTGATTTAGTTGTGGGTTCCTAAAAAAAAGCATTATTTTCTGACAATTCCTGTCCAGCAAGTGGTAGCCCCTAGAACCAGCACTGATTTTATCATTCCCAAGAAATACGTCCACATAAAAATTGTGAACAGTCTTCACATGCTCTGCATAGGCTCTGGCCTGTGATTTTCGTCCCATTAGCATGAAACAGTCTGTTTCAATGGCAAATGTCCCTGGTCATAAATCATTAATAGGCAGTGATGTATTTACATCTGCTTTTTCCATTATGTTCAGAGTTTAAGAAGAAGGGTGTATGAGAGATTCTGGTTAACATAAATATAAGAAAGGTAAATAAGGGATTTTTGTGATGCAGAGGTAGTGTTCCTATGTCTGAGCCAGGAGTCCTGGTCTAAAGTCCCACCTCCATTTTCAGCAGCAACTGGTGCAGCGTGAGCAAGGACCAAGGGGCTGCTGGGAAGGTAAATTAATCCTTTAAAAGCTTACCTCACTCATAGGCGGAGCACATGCTGTGCGCGAGCGAACACGGGACGGCTGAGTGCGAGATAATATATTTGGGCGGTTGCTTTACCCAAAACATTGACTTAGGTAGTGCCTCCCACTCATTGTCCTCCTCTAACTAAAAACAAAAGATTCTGTGCGCCAGATTGGTAAGGTTACTAGTTTTTTTTTCAATTGTCTCCTTGGGAATTCAGAACAGAGGGAATGGATGTTAGGGCAGTTGAATGCTCCTCCTGTAGAATGTGGGAAGTAAGGGTCACCACTTGTATCCACACTGACTTCATCTGCGGGAAGTGCACCCAACGCCAGCTCCTCGGAAACTGCATTAGGGAACTAGATCTGGAGCTGGACTAACTTTGGATCATTCGGGAGGCTGAGGGGGTAACTGACAAGAGTTATTGGGAGGTACTCACACCTCAGGTACAGGGAAAGGTAGCTAGGTTACAGTCAGGGAATGGAAAGGGAACGGCAGGGATTTCCTGTTGCTGTTTCCCTCAATAACATTTTAGATACTGTTTGGCAGGACCACTTACCCGGGGTAAGCCATGGGGTACAGGTCTCTGGCAAAGTCTGTCCCTGTTGCTCAGAAGGGAAGCAGGGAGAGGAGTGGAGCATTAGTCACTGGGGACTCCATCGTTAGGGGAACAGATAGGAGATTCTGTGGGAATGAGAGAGACTCACGGTTTGTTTGTAGCCGCCCAGCTGCCATGGTCAGTGATGTCTCCGATCGTGTCTTCGGGGTTCTTTAAGGGGGAGGGGGAGCAGCCTCAAGTTGCGGTCCACATGGGCACCAGTGACATAGGTAGGAAAAGGGATGGGGATGTAACGCAGAAATTCATGGAGCTAGGGTGGAAGCTTAGAGCTAGAACAAAGCTGAAAATGTGTTGCTGGAAAAGCGCAGCAGGTCAGGGACTGGCAGGTCCTGATTGCCTGCCTCTCAGGAATCCTGAAGAAGGGCTTATTGCCCGAAACGTCGATTCTCCTGTTCCTTGGATGCTTCCTGACCTGCTGCGCTTTTCCAGCAACACATTTTCAGCTCTGATCTCCAGCATCTGCAGTCCTCACTTTCTCCTAGAGCTAGAACAAACAGAGTTGTTATCTCTGGATTGTTACCAATGCCACATGCTACCAAGGCGAGGAATAGGGAAAGAGAGCAGTTGAACACGTTGCTACAGGGATGGTGCAGGAGGGACTGATTCAGATACCTGGATAATTGGGGATCATTCTGGGGTAGGTCGGACTACAAATGGGATGGTCTATACCTGAACCAGAGGGGTACCAATATCCTGGGGGATAAATTTGCTAATGCTCTTTGAAAGGGTTTAACTAATTCAGCAGGGGAATGGCAATCTGAATTGCAGCTCCAGTGTACAGGAGGTTGAGAGCAGTGAGGTCATAAATAAGGTTTCAAGGTTGTAAAAGTGTACCAGCAGGTAAGAAGGTGGTTTGAAGAGTGTCTACTTAAACGCCAGGAGCATCAGGAATAAGGAGGATGAACTTGCAGCATGAGTTGGTACCTGGGACTTTGATGTTGTGGCCATTTCAGAGACATGGATAGAGCAGGAACAGGAATGGTTGTTGCAAGTTCTGGTGTTTAGATGTTTCAGTAAGAACAGGAAAGATGGCAAAAGAGGGGGAGGTGTGGCATTGTTAGACAAGAACAATATTATGGTGGCAGTAATGACGTTTGATGAGGACTCGTCTACTGAGGTAGTATGGGGTAAGCCTGGAAACAGGAAAGGAGAGGTCACCTTGCTGGGACTTTTCTATAGGCTTCTGAAAAGGACCAGAGATGCAGAAAAAAGGATTGCAAAGATGATTCTGGATAGGAGTGAAT
Organism: Chiloscyllium punctatum; assembly: GCF_047496795.1. Lineage (NCBI taxonomy): Eukaryota > Metazoa > Chordata > Chondrichthyes > Orectolobiformes > Hemiscylliidae > Chiloscyllium > Chiloscyllium punctatum. Next base: position 68,448,374 of record NC_092740.1, read on the forward strand.
GTAACAGGGTAGTTGTTTGGGGTCTTTAACTTTCTAAATATTGACTGGAAACATTAAAGTTTAAGTAGTTTAGATGGGTCAGTTTTTGGCCAATGTGTGAAGGAAGGTTTCCTGTCACAGTATGTAGATAGGCCAACAAGAGGCGACGCCACATTGGATTTGGTACTGGGTAATAGACCAGGCCAAGTGTTAGATTTGGAGGTAGGTGAGTACTTTGGTGATAGTGACCACAATTCAGTTACATCTACTTCAGCGATGGAAAGGGATAGATATATACTGCCGGGCAAGAGGTATGGCTGGTGAGAAGGCAATTATGATTCAATTAGGCAAGATGTAGGATGCATAGGATTGGGAAGGAAACTGTAGGGGATGGGCACAATTGAAATGTGGATTTTGTTCAAGGAACAACTACTGCATGTTCTTGATAATTATGTACCTGTCAGGCAGGGAGAAAATGGTTGAGCGAAAGAAAAAGTTGAATCTCTTGTCAAGAGGAAGAAGAGGCTTATGTAAATATGAGATGTGAAGGTCAGTTACGGTGCTTGAGATTCACAAGTTAGCCAGAAAGGACCTAAAGAGAGACCTAAGGAAAGCCAGGAGGGGACATGAGAAGTCTTTGGGAGGTAGGCTCAAGGAAAACCCTAAAGATTTCCATTGGAATGCCAGGAATAAAAGAATGACGAGAGTAAGATTAGGACCAGTCAAGGACAGTCGTGGTAAGTTGTGCATGGAATCCAAGGAGATAGGAGAAGTGCTAAATGAGTATTTTTTGTCAGTATTCACACAGGAAAAAGACAACGTTGTCTAGGAAAATACTGAGATACAGGCAACTAGACTAGATGGGATTGAGGTTCACAAGGAGGAGATGTTAGCAATTCTGGAAAGTATGAAAATAGATAGTCTCCTGGGCCGGATGAGATTTATCCTAGAATTCTCTGGGAAGCTAGGGAGGAGATTGCAGATCTTTATGTCATTGTCACAGCAATGACCCAAAAACAGATCCTTGCGGTAAACCATGAGTAACTAAACTTCAGGGTGAGCATTTCCCATCAACCAGAAGATTCGAGGATAGCAAATGGTTTTCCCCTTGTTCAAGAAGGGGCGTAGAGACAATCCTGGTAATTATAGACCATTGAACCCTACTTCGGCTGTGGGTAAAGTGTTGGAAAGGAGTATAAGGGTTAGGATTTATAATCTCCGAGAAAGGAATACTTTAATTAGGGATAGTCAACACGGTTTTGTGAAGGGTAGGTCGTGCCTCACAAACCTTATTGAGTTCTTTGAGAAGGTCACCAAACTGTTGGATCAGGGTAAAGCATTTGATGTGGTGTATACGGATTTCAGTAAAGTGATTGATAAGGCTCCCCTTGGTAGGATATTGCAGGAAATACGGAGGCATGGAATTGCGGGTGATTTGGCGGTTTGGATCAGAAATTAGCTAGTTGTAAGAAGACAGAGGGTGATGGTCGTTGGGAAATGTTTACCGCAAGGATCTGTTTTGGGGTCATTGCTGATCATCATTTTTATAAATGACCTGGATGAGGGCATAGAAGGATGCGTTGGTAAATTTGCGGATGGCACTAAGGTCAGTGGAGTTGTAGACAGTGAGGGGATGTTGCAGGTTACAGATGAACATAGATAAGCTGCGGAGGTGGCAAATTGAGTTTAATGTGGAAAACTTTGGAAGGAGTAATAGGAATACAGAGTGCTGGGCTAATGGTAAGATTCATGGTAGTGTGGATGAGCAGAGAGATCTTGGTGTCTATGCGCATAGATCCTTGAAAGTTGTCACCCAAGTTAATAGGGTTGTTAGGAAGGTATACCGGGTGTTAGTTTTTATCGGTAGAGGGATTGAGTTTCACAGCCATGAGGTTATGTTGCAGCTGCACAAAATTCTGGTGCGGCCGCACTTGGAATATTGTGTACAGTCCTGGTCATCACATTATAGGAAGAATGCGGAAGCACTGGAAAGGGGGCAGAGAAGATTTACCAGAATGTTGCCTGGTAAGGAGGGAAGGTCTTATGAGGAAAGGCTAAGGGACTTAAGGCTGTTTTTGTGAGAGAGAAGAAGGCTGAGAATTGACTTAATACAGACATAGAAGATGATCAGAAGATTAGATAGGGTAGACAGTTAGAGCCTTTTTCCTCAGATGGTGATGGCTTGCACGAGGGAACATAGCTTTAAATTGAGGGTGATAGATATAGGACAGATGTCAGAGATAACGTCTTTACTCAGAGGATAGTAAGGGCCTGGAACGCCCTGCCTGCAACAGTTGAAGACTCGCCAGCTTTAAGGGCATTTAAATGACAATAGACAATAGGTGCAGAAATTGGCCAATCTGCCCTTCGAGCCTGCACCACCATTCATTATGATCATGGCTGATCATCCTCAATCAGTATCCTGCCTTATCTCCATAACCCTTGATTCCACTATCCTTGAGAGCTCTATCCAACTCTTTCTTAAACGAATCCAGAGACTGGGCCTCCACTGGATAACCATATGGATAATAATGGAATAATGTAGTTTAGATGGGCTTCAGATTGGTTTTACAGGTCTGCACAACATCGAGGACCAAAGGGCCTGTACTGCGCAATAATATTCTATATTCTTGCCTGTGTCATAATTTCACTGAGCATATTGATTAGAAAATAGATAAATATTCCAATAACTTTTAACTGCCTGTAACATTTTATGCAATACTCTAGAAATTATAATATATTTCATTAATTATGTTTTGTAAATTGTTCAAAGCATCACAAACTTGGAATTAGTTTATGTTGGTCTATGTTGTTACACAAGTAAGTGAGGAATATTCTATAGAATGATTAATAGCAAAGGTATTTTAAGTATTACTCAATCCTGTGAAGATATCTGTTTTGAAGAAAGATAAATTTCATCGCCTTATAGAAAAGTACACAGTTCTCTTTCTGGATGTTTAAGGATCTTATCATCTTCAACCTCAGGAATTGTTTTTCTAAAATTGTACTCTCCTTGGGAAATGTTTGCCACCTGCAGCACCAAATTATTCTCGCAATCTTGTAGGTGTTACGGTGTGACTAATGTTGCACAGCTTTCTACACTTTTCTTTCACGGCCACTCTTCATGCTCATAGTAGTTCAGTGGATAAATGCAATGTGACATATTCTTGAGTCAGACAGACCAAGAAAGCCTCAAGTTCAATCAGTGGCCTGTTACCTGTTTTGGGTTGAGAGCT